>NW_028261392.1:24251346-24410096 GCF_051295495.1 Thamnophis sirtalis | reverse complement strand
CTTTTATGGCCACAACTGAGCCCCAAATTTCTGTTGTTAAGTGACCGAATTGTTAAGTGAATTTTGTTTCATTTTATGATCTTTCTTGCCACAGTTGTTAAGCGAATCACTTGTTAAGTTAGTAACTTGGTTGTTAAGTGAATCTGGCTTCCCCATTGACCTTACTTGTCAGAAGGTTGCAAAGTCATCACATGATCCCCAAACTATGCAACGATCAAAAATATGATTTTTGATCATGTGATCATGGAGATGCTGCAATACCTGTGTGAAAAATGGTCATAAATCACTTTTTCCAGCGTCATTGTAACTTTGAACGGTCACTAAATGAACTGTTGCAAGTCGAGCACTACCTGTACTTACAAGTCCACCCCAATTATTTCAATGTTACTTATTCTTAGGTGTGTACACAAATGCACCATGTATAGCCTCTATACTAGGGGTGTGAAACTCAAGGCCAAGGGCCAGATCTGGCCCGCTGTGTGCTTAGATCCAGCCCGCGGCCTGGAAACAGGGAAGGATTGGCCTGTGGTGCCTCTGCCAGTGAAAATAAAGCTCGGGAGGGCTGCATGCGGGTTTTCCTTAGCTCCGTTTTCACTGGCAGAGGGTTGCAGGAGGCTGTAGCAGCTGAAAACAGAGCTCAGGAGCCCATTTTTTCTGGCAGAGCACTCAGGCTTCCACAGGTGCCCCTGAAATGAGTGATGTCATGGTGGCCACACCCACCCTGGCCACGCTCACTCTCCCACCCCCTGAGATCAAACACAAGCCCAATGTGGCCCTCAATGAAATCGAGTTTGACACCCCTGCTCTTTACCCTTTGGACCCGGTTTTCTGCTGCACAAATTTCAGGGGGAAAAAAAATACTATTCTATGATATTTCCACTTCTGTAAAGTAGCTGTAAAATAAAATGAAACCACTTCTGACAAAAACATCATTGTTAGAAAAGGAAAGGAATAAAATTCCGGGATAGAAGAATTTCAAGGAAGACAATTCTCATATGAGTTATTACTGTATACAAGAAATTAGTAGAAAACAACTGCAGATTCACACAATCACGCACACTGACTTGAGATAACAATGAAAAGCACAATCAATAACAGGGCAGAATACAAAGGGGGATCTGATTTTCTCATTTGCTGGAAAAATTAGCTTCAAAGCAGGAAGGATCAGAAGATTTAATATATTTTCTTATCATAAGGAAAATGAGATAAATACAAATTCCACCTTTTTCCAATTATTTCAGGAAAGGGAGAGAGCTAGATTACTTTCTGTATATTCTGGGAAAGAGCAGCACAAATAGAAAGAAAGTACAGAAGAAAAAAATCCAATCTAATTCAATAGGTGCTGTGAATGCAGACTAGATAGATTTATAGTATAAAGAACCATGAATTGCTAAGCTTAATAATGGAAAAAAACAGAATAAAAAAGTTAATGTTTGTAATTACATTTACCAGACATGCATGTCTTAGAAGAGTATTTACTATAGGACTACCATATTCTTTATGTACACTGAGAACATATGCACCAAAAACAAATTCCTTGTGTGTCCAATCACATTTGGCCAATAAAGAATTCTATTCTATTCTATTCTATTCTATTCTATTCTATTCTATTCTATTCTATTCTATTCTATTCCATCTGAACTTTTAAAGAAGAAAACATTCATGGGTGGTTTTACTTATTAACTTTGTTCCTTTAACCCCAATTCACCAGTAGAAACTATTCTCTCTCAGTCCTAGCAGGAGAAGTTCAAAGCAATGGGCATTAGTGCAGCTGAAGCATTGTGGGAATAGTTTCTTTTATACCCAAGTCAAAACATATGTCCAAATAATAAGAACTATGCCCAGGACCTTTTAACTAAATTTGAAACGTGAATTTATGGTGTTCATTTATGAGTAAACAATGACACCAATATCAATTGACTGTTTTCATTAGAATTAGTTTTGACAAAAATAATGTTAAACATATTATTTCCCCAATCATGGGTAGCTTCAACCTCTGGTAGAAATCAACCTCCTGACATTTCTCTCTTTCTCATAATAACTTTTTTGTTGGGACATTCACCTTTACTCAGTCTGTACAACTTACTGCTTACAAAACCACTCCTTGTTATTTGCATAGTAACATTTGGATATTTGGATATCGCGGTTATTCTTTCTGCTGACATTGCTCGAAGCTGTTCTGGGTTTTCATTTTTGGATGGAACTACAAAGGATCCTTGCTTACATCAAAGAACATTTTCTGTTTCAACCCGATAGGATTATGACAATATCACTTTGGTTTGATGAGCCCAGTTGTTAGGATATTTAAGATTGGGCAGTGAGCCATCTCTCTGTGTGTAGTTGATGCACAAGAAAATCGAACAAAACCTCAACTGGGGACTTCCTATACTGCAGAAGAGATGCCATATAATTCCTAAGGAGACAACAAGTATTGTCTACAGCAGGGGTGTCAAACTCAATTTCACTGAGGGCCATATCAGGGTTGCATTTGACCTTAGAGGCCCAGTGTGTGTGTGTGTGCCTGGGGAGTGTGTGGTCATGGTGGATGTTTGACACAGGGTCAAGATCCATTTTCCCCATTCTTTCTTTCCACAGTTCTTTTCTATAACCATTTCCCTATCTCTTCTACCAGATATTACTGGCAAACATTTATTACTTATTCTTCATACTCCACTAAACTTTTTATTTCTAAATTTATACCCCATTGTTTAATAGTAAATTGCTTTTCTAGGCAGAAAAGCTATTTATGCTATTGTATTTTTATTAATCAATTGATAATAAAAATACAATAGCATAACATGTTAATACAAGATCCAACAACAGAAGTAAATTTCCAGGATAGTAAATAGAAATGGCTGCCGATTATAGATTGTTGATTGTCGATTAAATGGACCTACAACATGTAAAATTTGGTATTAAACTGTAGCATTAACAAACTGTTGCTTGTTTTCTATCCAGATCAGGCACCTACTTGAGGCCACATAATTGTAATCCAGTTTAATCCAGTCCTCCTGCAGCCGGCCGAAAACGGGACACGTTTAGTGCTGCTGGAGGACAGGGAGCCAAAAAACAGGCACGTGGGCCAGATTTAAGCACCCCATGCAGGCCTTGAGTTTGACACCCCTGTTCTACAGCATTTTTAGGGACTCATTATAACCTTCACAACTTCTGCAACCATTTGGTTGTGGTAGTGTCACATGATCAAATGTATATGCAAAAAAGCACAGTACCTATATCATTAAGCTTTAACACTTGCCATATGCTACATCGAATAATTTGACGTGCTTAATAATTGCACAAACTATCAAATTATCAGCTACTGCTGGATAATTGTAACCCATACACAAACAGTACCAAGGACCCCCTCATTTTCTGTGATAGTTCTATATTGAGTATATCAACATGAGTGAGGACGTGAGTAAGGATGCCCCTCACTGGGATGAGGGCAATAAAAGGTAATTTCAGCTACTTCCTTTGGTTTCTTTGATACTAATCTTGTTGCATGCCATTAAAAGAATAAAACGAGGCACAAATTTGATGTAGCCTGAAAATGGAGCTAGAGATAACAACAGCTAAGGGCATAATTATAAATCACACTTAAAGATTTCTGAGTTTTCCTAGGAAATATCAATATATGCCTGCAGGGTAGGGATGGTATAATACAGAATAAATCCAATTACTATTAAATGTATAAATCATGCTGACACAGTGTGGTTCATATCTTTATATTAGCTAACATTAACAGATTAACATAGTTGGGAAGGACCTTGTAGGTCTTCTAGTCCAGCCGCACCCCCCCCCCCGGCCCAAGCAGGAAACCCTACACCATTTCTGACAAATGGCAGCCCAGGTGACTACATTCCTGTTTTGAAGGTAACATTTAAAGTTTAAAATTGGTTTACAAAGACTTCAATATATACAGCACATCTATCTACTACTAAAACTCTCATTGCATTTACTGGTTTGTTTGTGCCCTCAAGTTAGTTCAAATTGAGCACTATGTCAGAACAATTTTGAATCAAAGTACCTGAAATATTCTATAAAAATATGGTCAACTTGAAATTTAACATTGATTCTGGTCACATCAGACTGAACTACGTTTTTCTCAAAGTTAGAACAGTTAGAACAATTAATCAGTGGAACAACTTGCCTCCAGAAGTTGTGAATGTTCCAACACTGGAAGTTTATAAGAAGATGTTGGCTAACCATTTGTCTGAAATGGTATAGGATTTCTTGCCTAGGCAAGAGGTTGGATTAGAAGACCTCCAAGCAGGGGTGGGTTCTTGCCAGTTCTAACCTCTTCTATAGAAGAGGTCCCACAAATCTACAGTGTTGTTTAGAACCGGTTCCAGCTCCCCCCCCCCCCCCGGTCTGTCCGCACATCATCAAGATGAAGAGCGAGAGGAGGAATTCTGGGAGTTAAAGTCCACAAGTCTTAAAGCTGTCAAGTTTGAACACTCCTGGGTTTTTTCTAAAGAATTAGGAGTGCAAGGGTCTTGTAACTTGACAGCTTTAAGACTTGCGTGCTTCAAAGGCAAGAGTTTCTGAGCCAACATTTTGGTTGCTAAGCAAGAGCATTGTTAAATGAGTTTTACCACATTTTACAAGTTGGCCACACACACCCAGTCACATGGCTGGCAAGCTGCTCCCACTCTGTCATATGGCCAGCAAGCCATGCCCACAAAGCAGGCCACACCTACAGAAGAGATTCTAAAAATTTTTGAAACCCACCACTGCCTCCAAGGTACCTTCCAACTCTGTTATTCTATTCTATTCTATTCTATTCTATTCTATTCTATTCTATTCTATTCTATTCTATTCTATTCTATTCTATTCTATTCTATTCTATTCTATTCTATTCTATTCTACCCTACCCTACCCTACCCTACCCTACCCTACCCTACCCTACCCTATTCTAAAAGATGATCTAACTGATCACACAATTGTCTAGTTTTCTTTAAATGTTAGCTTTTTCTCTAGAACTGCCTAGTTTAAGTGTATCAGTGCCACTAGGTGGCGATCGTGTTCTTTCTGCAAATAGGAGACAATAGCTATGCCAGCTTCTAAAGAAAAAATAATGGGTTGAACTCTTTATTCTTTCCCAATTTCTTTTGGAAAGAAAATGTACTGTAAAAGAGAATCAAGGAACTTCTTCACCAGACAGTCAATAAAGCCTAACTTGTGAGAAGCACGCCTTTACAAAGCACCTATTTTAAATGACACTAGGGCTCTATTCAGAGAACATTGACAACGCACACAATCACTATCCTTTCTGAAAGAGTGGCTGGTCTAGGAATCCACATTACTGCCATAGGACATATGACTGATGGAGACTCCCAAATGTCATTTATGTTATTATTAGAAATCATGGCTGCATGGGGTTTTTTTTATATACAGGATATAATGAGACACACTAGGATGAGAGAAGATATGGCAAAGGGGGGGGGGCGATTTCTGACACCTGCCTTATCAATCTTCAGGGACAATGAGTCCACTTTCAAGGACTATTTCTCCTCTCTATGTGTCTATGAATTCTTCTTTCTTTTGAAGCAGTAAGTTTAAGGGCAAAAACCAGACTCTAAATAAGACACCAAAAACCATTCTAGCAATAAAACAAATCACAAAATCTGTTTCTTCTGGAAGTTTTGTTTTCGATAGTATAACAACAGAACCCAGTGACTGTTGTGGAGGGAGAACTTGATTTCAAATACAAACGCTTCCTCCATTTGATCCATTTCAAGCCGGACACGGCTCTACAACCAGGCCTGTCAAACTGGCGGCCCGTGGGCCGGATACGTCACGTGCAGGCCACACCCACCTCAGCTCCGCCAAGGCGAAAAACGCCGTGATACGTCATGATCTGGACTGTGACACGATCGGGCTTGACACCCGTGCTCTACATAGGGCTTGGCCCTGTGTCTTTTGCTTACGCCTAATACCCGCAATTACTTTCCTAAGCTTCCATTTCTTATCTGACCACAATCTTGTTTTAAGAATGGGAACTAATGCACATCCTTTAACTAGTCCCGTGATGATGAACCTATGGCATGCGTGCCAGAGGTGGCACATGGAGCCATATCTGCCGGCATGCCAGCTGTCAGCTCCAGCACCCATGGACGTGCCAACCAGCTCATTTTTGGCCCTCTGGAGGGCCAGGAGAGGCAGTTTTCACCTTCTTCAGGCTTTAGGAAAGCTTCTGAAGCCCGAGGGCGAAAAACTGGCCCAAGGGCTCTACCGAAAGTTATACCCCCCCACATTTTTGGCACCCAACAAGAAAAAGGTTAGCCATCACTGAACTAGTCCATAACCTAATTAACTTTAATTGGATGAACTGGTGCATCATAGATGCTCATATGGGGTAAAGTTACAGAATGCAACCAAAATCTGGGACCCATGACTTCTGAGGAAATGGAATTTGGGGAAGCTATGGCAGGTTGAATGCTGCTGGGCTGCAACTGCTGCTTCAGGTCAGTAGTCACATAATGCTCATTTTGAATGTTCTGTGACAGTTTCCCAGCCATTCTTGCAATCTCTCGCTCCCTCAGCTACCCAACAGTAGCCTGGGAGGGAGGGAAGGAGGGAGGGAGAGAGAGAGAGAAAGGATGGGTCAAACAAGGAGGAACGAACCCTGTCACGGCCTTCCAGACCCATGATGACCACCCCCCCATGGACTCCTGATTTGTGCTGCAGCCCCTGCACACTCCATCAATCCATGCAATTTCTGTTACGCACCCCCAAGCACCCTCCCCAATCTGGCTCGCTCCTCAAGCACATTCCCCAATTAATGTGGCCTCTCTTGCATATCTCCATGCACCCTCTCCAATTTGCCCCACCTTCCCCATGCACAATTCCCCACCCATTCAATAACTCTTGCGCACCCCTATTTCCCCCATTTGGTGTGGCACCTTCTACACACCCACACATTCTCCCCAATCCCCACTGCACACTCTACACATTCTCTTTGATCCATGTGGCACTTCTTGCCTACCTCCATAAACCTTATCTGATCTACATTGCCCTCTATTCTTCTCTCTCCATCTCTTGAGCATCCCTATGAGCCCTTCCTGACCCATGCCATTCCTCTCACTGTGCACCATCGCTGACCTGCATGGAACACTTCCAAGCACTTCCAAGTACTGTTCCTGACCTGCATCACAGCCCTATGCAACCTCTGTGACCCATGTAACACCTTTCACACACCCTTCTGACCCCCATACACCCTTCTTCACCTGTGTACTGTTCCCAACTTATACCACCTTGTGCACCTTCCCCAACCCACACAGCATCTTTGGAGTACCCATGCACCCTACCTGACCTGTGTGGCACTTCTTGCACAACCACACAACCCGCCCTTGCTCCCTCTTCCACCATAGTTGTTACTTACTTGCTTTGAACTTTTACTTACTTGCTTTGAACTTTGAACTTCCTGTTGGCTTCCCTACTGACTTTCCCATTAACAAAGTAAATGAGAAAGCTGGCAGGAATTCTGGGAAGGAAGGGAGGGAGGGAGGGAATAAGTTTCTCCTTTCCAGCTTCCCTCAAGGAAACTCAATGGAGAAACCAGCAGGAAGTTGCTTCTGCTCCCACTGCTTTTTTTGTCCACTCTTAATCATTCTGTTTCTCTACTTAGGCAAGGAAATATCTCTGAAACCACAACCCAATGGGGCATGGGTTGTCTAGTGCAGTGTTTCCCAACCTTGGCAACTTGAAGATGTCCGGACTTCAACTCCCAGAATTCCCCAGCCAGCGAATGCTGGCTGGGGAATTCTGGGAGTTGAAGTCCGGACATCTTCAAGTTGTCAAGGTTGGGAAACACTGGTCTAGTGCATTATAATATGATGGCTTGCAAGATAGTCTCAAGCTACATAGCACTAAGTAAATTTAGTAGCAAGTAGTAGAAATGCAAAACACCATTCAGAGCCCCTCTTTGAGGGAGATGGGCAGTTAAGAAGTGTGAAAAAAATAGTAAATGAATAAATAAAGAAAATAAAAATGCAAATTAAAAAACTAAAAATGGCAGCTCATTCCATTGTTCTGTAAGACAGCTTATTTGTTTAACCATGGCTTGGAAAGTTCAGGGCTTTCAAATAAGCTGGGTAGCAGGACTGTTACTTGCAACTAATGAAGAGAGACTGGAGAATCGAGACACTGCAACCATCAAGCCGTTGAAAAGCTGAAACATCCTTGCTGGATCTTCTATTTGTTCAGAGATGCCATCCTCAACATATCAAGGTTGCGGGAGGGGAAAACTGCTTAAAAGGGCAAACTTGACATAATGCTATCTCCACAGTAGCTTGTGGGTCTTAAAAAAATGGTTCTGATTTGGAACATGATGTGGTAGTGGGAAGGAAAGGGCAACATGTATTGATTTATCAATGCAAATTGCAGACTCCCTCGGGCTACTCTAGGATCTGGAAAGGAAAATAAGACATACCTGTAACAACTGCTCCAAAGAGTTTAAAATCTACATTTGAGAAGAGCCAAGAAAAGAAAGCGTTGTATTTTCCAGGCGTGACCCGACAAATGCGCGAACGTCAAAAGTGCGCCGACAAAAGCGCGGCACTAAAACCGCGATGTCAAAAGCACGCCGACAACAGCGCGCCGACAAAAGCGCGCCGACAGAAGCGCAATTTAAGTTAAGGTAAGGTTTAGGGTTAGGTTTAGGGTTAGGTTTAGGGTTAGGTTTAGGGTTAGGTTTAGGGTTAGGTTTAGGGTTAGGTTTAGGGTTAGGTTTAGGGTTAGGTTTAGGGTTAGGTTTAGGTTTAGGGTTAGGTTTAGGGTTAGGTTTAGGGTTAGGATTACAGCGCGCTTCTGTCGGTGCGCTGTTGTCGGCGCGCTTCAGCACTCATTCGTCGGCGCGATTTTGTTGGCGCGGTTTTGTCACTGCGGTTTAATCAGGCGCGCTTTTGTCGTTCGCGCATTTGTAGTGGAACCTCTTCCAGGACAGCACGATGCTAATTAATTTCCCCACAACCAATGACAGCTTCTTATGATTTCTAAAAATAAATTTATATCCAGTTTGGACTTAGGGGTAGACAGTTTGATGCCTCCAAATGTTTTGGGCCACAGCTTTCCAACATCTTTTGTAAGTGCTTCATACTGCTTTGATAACACCACCTGGAATACTGTGTTCGAGACCATAGTATAAAAAGGATGTTGAAGCTCTAGAAAGAGTGCAGAGAAGAGCGACAAAGATGATTAGGAGGTTGGAGACTAAAATGTATGATGAATGGTTCCAGGAATTGGGTATGTCTAGTCTAGCGAAGAAAAGGACTACGGGTGACATGATAGCATTCTTCGAATATTTGAGGGGATGTCACAGAGAAGAGGGGATCAACCTACTGTATTCTCCAAAGCACATGAATGCAGGATAATGTCAGTTGCCTCTTTATGCTTACTTGTGCTTCATTACTGATGATAGACTGCCATGAACAGTGGGGAGGGGGAATGAAGGGGGGAATGCTTCGGGAAATGAAATTAAGTGCCGTATCTCTTTGAGATGCTGCCTCAAGGTCACCCAGCTGGAAGAAGGAGGGGGCCGCATACCAAACTATGTTTACACTGTCCGTTAGGAAAACATCTTGTCTGAACTGCATTGGTTGTGCTGGGAGGATCAATGAGAGACAGTTAAGGGAGGGGAAAAATAGAACTTGGGGATGTTGGTGCGAAATTTTCAGTTCTGGCTTTGTACTGTTGCAATACATTGGTCTCTAATAAACAATACCTTTCTCCGCAAAAGGAGCCAAGGATAATTTTTATTGAGAGGTTGTGGCAGTTCTGACGGACAAAAAGTAAGAGATGGAAACTTATCAAAGAGAAATCCAACCTAGAATAAGGATAAATGTCCTGACAGCAAGAACAATTAATCAGACGAACAGCTTTCCTCCAAAAGTTATGGGTGCTCCAATGCTGGAGGTTTTTAAGAAGGGACTTGTCTGGGTCTCCTGCTTGAGCAGGGGATAGGATTAGAAAATTGCCAAGGTCCCTTCCAATTCTGTTATTCTGCATTCTGATTATGGCCTGGTGGATATGCAATGTTTTTGAGAATGTTTTAAGGGTATTAAGATGTTTATGGTATTATTATTGCATTGATTTATGCCAATTGTTATTTTTACATTAACTGAATATGAATAAAAGCCTGTGAAATAAATACAAATATTCATAAATTAAAATATTTATTGTCTAATTACCAAATTAGATGCAAATGTTTGCAGTATTTTATTCCCTCTATTTTCTTATTGTTTGAGCAACACTGGACTTTTATTCTCATTCATATTTGGTGTCAGTGTACATTCTTTTTTTAACAGTATTTTAGCAGTGGTTTAGAAAAAATAGAGTAAAAAGAGGTGAAAATATGATTGTGGATTTCTTTCAATGAGGAGATAAAATAGTCAATAAATTTTTGCTCATGCTAATATTCCTTTGTGCATTATATCTAATAATTAGATATATCCACTTATATCTAATCTGGCAGTTTAGAAAAGAAAAGTATTTAGTGAACTGAAGAACTGCTCACACCTTTCATACTGCACCATCTGGATCTTTCACATAGAATACTAGGGAATGCAAAATATGAGGGCATTTTTCTCCAACTACTGTGCACAGCACATATTATACATGGAGAGAGAGAGAGAAAAAATGCTCCAAACCATAAATTGCTTATTTTGTACCACCCGCTACTCAAGGGATTAAAAAAGGAAGAAAAAGAATAATGAATGCAATAATGAAAAAAAAAACACAACATTTTTCAAGTGACAGAAGGAGATGAGACAAAACCAGTGCTGTGCAATGTAGGAAAAGTGGTTATAAGTGGTTTTCATAACAGAAAAAGTTCCTTTGTTTTTATTTTAATAAACATTTACAGAATAACAAAATAAGGAAGCTGGAAGGGACAGTCTAGGTCTTCTAGTCCAACCCTCTGCTCAAGCAGGAGATCAGACAAATGTCTGTTCAGTCTCCTCTTAAAAGTCTCCAGTGATGGAACATCCACAACTTCTGAAGGCAAGTTGTTCCGCTGGTTAATTGTTTTCACTATCAGGAAATTTCTCTTTAACTTCAGGTTGATTTCCTCCTTGAATGATTTCCATCCATTGCTTCTTGACTTGCGTTCTGGTGCTTTGGATACCAGATTGACCCCATCTTTTTTGTGGCAGCTGCTCAAATATTGGAACACTGCTATCATGTTGCCCTTAATCCATCTCTTCATTAGATTAGACATATCTAATTCCTGCAAATGTTCTTTATTCCCCCTAATTATCTTTGCTGTTCTTCTCTTTCTAGAGTCTCAATTTCTTTTTCATATTGTAGTGACCAAAACTGGATACAATATTCAAAGTATGGTCTTACTGTGCCAGTCATTTTCCAAATACATTCTTCCCAGTTCTTGTGAGATGAAGCCCGTACCTTGACAGAAGCCATTCATGTAGGTAATGCAGACCATGGTCTAGGATTTGGAAATTATTTTGGTGGCACCAACCCTTAAGCCATTGGTTCATTTCTAAAATCTTCTGTTCCTTCATTGGATGTTGACCTTTTCTTGGAAATACAGGTGAAAACACCACTTATGCTCCTAACTCCTTAACTTTTTTGCCAGGCCACTTGTAGTCTTTTGATATTGTTTTCAGGTTCATTGTTGTTGTTGTTTGTTCCAACATGAAGGGCTAGAAAGGGACAGCAATCCATGGGCTTGTTTATTTTAGTAAGATTCTCAGCCACGTATTTAATTTTTCCTCCAGATAGACAACACACCATCCAAAGTTGATTGTCCAGTCCAAAGAAAACTGATTTTGTTGCCCTAAGAAGTGAATCTCCTACCACCAATACTCAGTTTCTTGGCGAAGTCTGGGCTGCTTTTCTTCCCATCACAGGAACACTTGATGATGCCTTTTCTCCAGGTGTCTGCATGCTTTCTTCCAGAGGGAGGCTATGAAATTGATTGTTCAGCTCCAGTGGGACTGCACTGGACTGGGATGAAATAAACATCATGGGCATTGCTCTTGGTTGTTGTTTTCTTCTATGAGTGACATATTTCTATTGGTCTATCTCTAAAGGTTGATATACAAGTTCATTTCTTGTAGCTTTTTGTTCCTTATTATGTTAAGTTAGGACACGGTGATGGCTAAGACACTGAGCTTGTCAATCAGAAAGGTAAGCAGTTCGGTGGTTGGGATCCCTAGTGCCGTGTAACAGAGTGAGCTCCCGTTACTTGTCCCTGCTTCTGCCAACCTAGCAGTTCGAAAGCATGTAAAAATGCAAGTAGAAAAACAGGGACCACCTTGGTGGGAAGGTAACAGCATTCCGTGCACTTCTGCATTTAGTCATGCCAGCTACATGACCATGGAGATGTCTTTGGACAGCGCTGGCTCTTCGGCTTTGAAACGAAGATATGCACTGCCCCCTAGAGTCGGAATGACTAGCACATATGTGCGAGGGGAACCTTTACCTATATTAAGTTTGGATAGAGTCTTCTCATTTAGGTTGGAGTTTCTCATTTTGTAAGCTGAGTCTCGGAGTGACTAGTTTGCCTCTAGGCTCTTTACTTTTTCTTCCAGTAATTCATCTAGTCTACATTTGGCATATGTGTAATTTGGGTCCTCTGTGGCCATAAGCACATACATGGAAGATATTTTGCAAATCACAACAGTGCCAGGCTCCTTTTCCATTACTATGTCTCTTTTTTTCTAGTTCATTTAAGGATTAAACATTTTAAAAGTTTATAAAACTAAAGGTTATAAACACTAGAAGGCAGAAAAACATTCGGACGAATAAAATAATTAGTAGAAAGCTTGGCAAACTCATCTGGTTCCCCAGAAGAAAAAGAATGCCAGACCAATTTCTATTATGGGGAACATCAAAGTTCCATCAGATGTGTACAAGAGGATGGGTCATAATGTAACATTTATATATTGCATACATTACTTTACAAGTGTTTAAAAGATATGTCTGTGTGTGTGTGTGTGTGTGTGTGTGTGTGTGTATTTCAATCTAATAGATCATTTCCTGAAACATTGTTGGGTGCTAGGATTTGGATAATTCTTAAAGCTAATGCCATCTAAAAGGCAAAAGTCCATGACTTCAATTCCCAGAATATGATTTGACTCCATAGAATAAGATCTGACTACCTCTGTCTGATGATACCTAATATGGATGAAATTAGTCATATGCTACCTTCTAGTGGTCAATATAACAAAAAATACTATATAGAATATACATTGTGTAAAACTAGGGAAATTCTCAAGGCAGAGGATGGAAATCAGTGGTGGGTTCCTACTGGTTCGGACCGGTTTGGCAGAACTGGTAGTGTTTCAGCGGCCTGGGTCGCTGGAACTGGCAGCGATCGAGGCCTGCCATGCCCCCAAACCAGTTCTGCCATCTTGTTTTTGAGTTCTGCGCATGCGCAGAACAATTTTAATTGCATACATTTAATTTTGTTTCTTTTTTAATGTTTTGTGCATGTACAGACCTATTTATTCTCAGCTGTGCACGCATATGGAGCGTGCATCAGGCCCACACACAAAATTGCACGTGCACCCAACCGGCAGTAATGCCGGCAACAACCCACCTCTGGTGGAAATCATGTAAAACCTGATACCCAGAGCATGACATAATAACATAATTTATCTCTCTCCATCTCTTTTTCATTTGCGAACGAAAGGAATGGTGCGATGTATAACATTCTGATAGATTCAGAATATTGCAATGTCCAAATAGGCTCATATAAGACCCTACTTCAGAGCTTAATTTGGTCTCCTTACTTTGTATAGCTTTGCTATAATATTTGCCTGAGGCTAGATAACAGCAGATAACATTCTCATCTAGTTCAGAAGTCTTCTGATCAGTTTTAGAAGGATGCCCCCAAAGGACTGTAAGCCTGTTTTCATTATCCGAGTTCTACAAATGTAACTATCAGTAGAACACTCTGGACTTGCCTTCTGAAGTAGCAATTGATTATTATTTTATTGAATATTTTATGTTTTTATGTAAGCCAAGACATCACAATATTTAAATAACCATGGAATGACTAAAGGAAAGAAATATCTCAAATGAAAGCCACTTATCTGAAAAGATCAAGATTCAATAGGCAAGGCAGAAAAAGCTTGGTTAACACTATAAAAATGGAATACGCAGTATTGATTAATGTGTGATTCGACAGGATGTTTGTGAGAGGAATTTAAGAGTATCAAGTATGTTTCCAAGATTTCGCAGTCGTGGCCATTAGAAAGACCTAAAGAAAATGTCAGTTTTTCAATGAATTATTTTCATTGCCTTGTCTCACAGAAAAAACAAAACCCTGTCCTACTATTCACATACCTACAGCTTCATTTTATTATTACAAAGAGCTTTTATGTTTGTTTCTCTGAGAACATTAAAATACATTGTGCTTCTCGATTATTCATTTAAAACTGTAGTATAGTGTATTTTTAGTCAGCTCATCTATAATACCTCTCAATCCAAAAAGTTTGATTGTTCTTTACTTTACACAAAGAACCCAGCATAATTAAGACTTTTAACACATTCACCATTTCATCAGTAAAGTTAATTAAGAGCTTGGGTATAAAAGTGCACTTGTTTCACATTTTCATGTGACTGATAATATGATTGCTCACAATTTCTGGCTCTCCCCCATCCAAGCTAATTATGTGTAGAGCCATAGAATGCTCTGTCACTTTTTTGCACATCTGCTTAAAAACTGCCCTTTTTATGACAAGGATCATTGTTTAACAATTCTTTTTAATTGGAACTGGTTACAGCTATGGTCTTGTGAACCCCGTTATTCTGGAAGTAAACTAGTGCTTTATTTCCAAATATAATCCAACACTTTGTCTTTTATTTAAAACTAGTTGATAACTTGATGTTGGCCTGGTATTTATTTATAGGGGGAAAAATGTTTGGACCAAACGTAATTTCTAATGTTGAATTTTCCCCCTTACCAGAGGGAGCCCACTTGTGGAGTACTGTGAAGCCATTACCATGGCAACTCCACTGCACTGTACAGTAGAAGCCATTTTACAGCAGTATAGTAGAAGCCATTTTAAGGCCCATCAGGCTGTATCTTAACAGAACACACTCCATGAGGGGTGTTAGGGATGTCTTTCCTCCACAGTATTTTTTTCCAGTGAGTAAGTCATCTGCGTACCAAGTTTGGTTGAAATTGCTTGAGGCATTCCAGAGTTATGTGTGCGTGTGCACGCAAACACACACACACACTCACAGATAGATATTTTATACATGCTGACATTACCTTCCTGAGCCCTAGTGGTAGGTCAGGTCACGTTTCAAGGTAAGATTCACACTTAAGAATCTAGAAATAAAACAAAACCTTATTTCTGTTTTGCAACCACTATATTGTATAAATTTATTGAGAATCTTTGGATCAGGAAATAAATTTGTTACACTTATTTTGTGCATATACATTCATACCCATACAGTCATACATACTCATACTTTGAAATGCACTAGAGTAGAGTAGAGTAGAGTAGAGTAGAGTAGAGTAGAGTAGAGTAGAGTAGAGTAGAGTAGAATAGAATAGAATAGAATAGAACAGAACAGAACAGAATAAAATTCTTTATTGGCCAAGTTTGATTAGACACACAAGGAATTTGTTCCGGTGTGTAAGCTTTCAATGTACATACAATCATACTTACGGTATTTAATCATACTTGATTAATCACACCTTCCTCCTTCTATTTTCCCCACAACAACAATCCTCTGAGGTGGATTTAGCTGAGAGAGAATGATTGGCCCAAAGTCACCCAGCTGGATTTCATGGCTAAAGTGGGACTTGAATTCTCCCACTTTCCAGCAAGGTGCCTTAACCGCTGGACCAAACTGGCTCTACTCCTATAACCTATACAGTATTATTCATCCAAGCTTTAACTTGTATGATAGCTAGTATTCCCTAATCAAATTGAGTTTGTGCCTGTTCCCCATGGTTCATGTATGGGGTTGTTATTGCAGGGACTGGTTTGGTGGTTGTGTGAATTTGGCCACTGGGATTGCAAACAATACATTATGTTATCGTATGTATCTGTACACACACACACACACACACACACACTCCCAATGATTTATTTTTTAAAAAAATCTATAGCTTAGCAAAGTTTTACCAGGAGATATCTTTGATAGTTCTAATAACTGTAGCCTTGATCACAGCAGGGATTCCATAAATTATACAAATGCGTTCTTTGTCCTAACTATACATTCCTTTAGGATAGATTCCCTAGTATTATGTCTGACATAGGAATTTTACAAATCCTTTTCATAGTGCCAGTGGAAAGAGTTGCCCAGGAAGCTAGCATTTATTTAAAGAAAGTACTGTACGCAGAAAGACACTGAAAACATTCACTACGCTATTTACCATAGTCAGGCATCAGAGTTTGTATTTTTTTAAAAATAATTCAGTTTGGCTGTTGGTTTGGCAATTTGATTGCAAACGTTTCATCAGCATTTGAGCAGACATTGTCAGTACAATTGAATACGCACTGACGATGTCTCCGCGAATGGCTATGAAATGTTTGCAACCAAATTGCCAAGCTTGGAGCTCAAACCAACAGCCTAACTACCAATCCAAGCTACTAATATTCAATCACATTTCAATAATTTAGTTTATTTTATGTCAATTTCAATAAAGGGATATACTGTAAGTCTATTAGGATAAAAATAAATACCCATCTGTATGTATATATTGCCTCCCAAGTGAGAGGTTGTGTTAGGCCTGACTCCAACCAAAATTATTTTAACTTCAGGTTTATGTTGCTAAACACTGAGAATTTGAACACACCTGATGTAAATTAAATACATATGCCTTCATCTATGAGATAAAAAAACATTCAATTGAAATGGAGAACCATCTATTCATGTCAATGTTAGTAAAAGGTCATTCTTCAACTAGACTGTGGAAACAAACTATTTGCTATACTAAGTAGGAAAATGTAAAGGATGTTTAATCTGGGGACATTATACATTTTGACACCCCAATTTCAACAATATTAAAATACTGGAAATATGTTGAACTTAAAATCAATAGGTGTAGTGATGGATGTCACTATCAAATAGAAATCTGAATGTCAAAGAACTTCAGAAAAATCCACGTAATTCACTGTTGTGTTTCTTTATATGTCAATCAAAAACATTCAGTGACTGCATTCATACTATACTATTTTAAAAGTCTGATAGAGTTGAGCTGATGCTATCCACTGTAAATAGAGGTAGTCCTCAAGTTAAGACCACAACTGAGCCCAAAATTTATGTTGCTAAGTTAAACATTTATTAAGTGAATTTTGCTCCATTTTAAGACTTTTCTTGCCATACTTGTTAGATGAATCATTGTGTTTGTTAAGTTAGTAATATGGTTGCTAAGTGAACCTGGATTCTGCATTGACTTTTCTTGTGAGGAGGTCGCAAAATCTGATCACCTGACACAGCAACCCCAGGATACAGCAACCATCATAAATATGAACCAATTGCCAAGCACCAGAATTTTGATTATGTGATCATGGCGATAAGGCACTTTTTTCAGTGCCTTTGAAACTTGGTAACTTTGAACGGTTACTAAATGAATTGTTGTAAATCGAGGACTACCTGTACAAAGGAATGAACTTTATGTTCAAATATGAAGAATCTATAAAAGAAAAGTAAATATCCAATATTGATAGCAACTCTTAAGTTTTTAAATATTTAAGGTAGATGGGTATTATGATAATTTCCTTGAGTCTAATAAGAATGATAGTATGGACAAATTAAGCATATGTGGTAAAGTTTCTGAAGATCAGTATCATTCTTACATAATACAAGGGAGTATTTACATTTGGTTTAACAGGTAGCTTATAGAAATATAGAGTGAAGCCCAACAAAAAGGAAACAAAGAAACAAACGAATTACTTTCCATGTATATTCTCAATTGAACAATCAAATAATTAACAATCAAATATACTACATTAATGTGCAAATGTGAAAATGCCATTGATGACTCATTGTCATTTTAAAATGCAGAGTCCCCCTGTGATGAAGTTGGGACGTTTTTAAATATTACAAATAAATAAGAGGGAATATGGAATTTCGAACATACAACATAAAAAGATGTGCTTCTATGAAACAATGTTTATTTTAACTATTAAACTATATACCTATATAGCATTCTTGGAACATCAGTTTTTCTCAATTTTTGTAAGAATGTTTCTCGAGGTGGCGCAGTGGTTAGGGTGCAGTACTGCAGGCCACTTCAGCTGACTGTTATCTGCAGTTCAGCGGTTCTAATCTCACCGGCTCAAGGTTGACTCAGCCTTCCATCCTTCCGAGGTTGGTGAAATGAGGACCCAGACTGTGGGGGCGATATGCTGACTCTGTAAACTGCTTAGAGAGGGCTGAAAGCCCTATGAAGCGGTATATAAGTCTAACTGCTATTGCTATTGCTATATTTAATAGACATAAGTTACTACACAGTTCTATAAAGACCCCCCAAAAAAATAGGCTTACCAGTTGGGTCTTACTATAAAACATTCAAAACTTTTGACAGGTTGTTCCTTTATATAGTGAAATAAAATGGGGTAGATATTGTAAAATAAATATGGGAAACATTACATGAAAATCAAAATAATGTAATAAAAAATTATGCAATAAAAAGAGAGAGGGAGAGAGAGGGAGGGAGGGAGAGGGAGAGGGAGAGAAGGGGAGAGAGAGAGAGAGAGAGAGAGAGAGAGAGAGAGAGAGAGAGAGAGAGAGAGAGAGAGAGAGAGAGAGAGAGAGAGAGAGAGAGAGAGAGAATGTTTGATTTTGATTGCTCAGGAACAAGCTATTCAAACTAATGCTATCAAGAGCATGATTGAAAAAAAATAATCAAATGATTCAAAGTGCAGAGAAACAAAAGAAACAGTACATTATATACTCAGTTTGTGCAACAAGATTGCATCCTTTTGATTATAAACAAACAATGACATAACACAGCTACCAAAATGATTAATTGGAACATCTTTAAAAATTATCATGTGCCAGTAATAAAAAAAAATGGTGGGAACATATAGTATTTCAAAAGTAATCCAAAATGAAGAGGTTGAAATATTGTGGAATTTCCATATATAAACAGATTAAGTCTTGGTTCATAACACCAGTTTGTGTGGTTGAAAAGAAGAAAATGTAATTGATATGGCAATACCAGGGGAAAGTAGAAGACAGATAATTGGAGAAGATCACAAAATACCAAAATCTGAAAACTGAAGTTAAAAGTTTATGACATAAACCGGCCCTGATAATCCCAGTGGTTATTGGTATACTGGATGCTATACCAAAAAATCTTGGAAAGTGCTTAAGAAAATCTGAACATTGACAAAATTTTCAATACATATGAAAGTCAATACAAGCTAAAGAACTTGTATCTGTAATTTACCATTGTAGTGAATAGATAACAACAACAACAACAACAACCCCTTCGAGGAGCTTTACCTTGTCATGAGGGGGGGGGGCTTGCACACGCTAGTGATCCTAAGGGCTATGTTGAACAGGTGCAACCATATCAGACAGGTCTTAGGTGAAGGGCCAGACAAAATTTGCTCCACAACCCATTCAAATATGGTGAATACGAGAAAAATGAAATTTAGGCCGGCTGAACCATTGCCTGGATTAACAAGGATTCCGTTGGATGCTATGGCTCCTGGGCATTCTGCACAAAATGAGCTACAGAGCTCAGCTCCCTCTGCTAGGCAACCAGGGCATGGAGCTGATGACCTACTGAAAGAAAAAGCGAAAAATCTGAACTAGGGAAGAAAACATCTCTATCATGGAAGTTTATCAATCTGAGTCAGCAAAACATGGATTTCAAAAATGAATGTATCAGATTTGGAAGGTGAATCACATGGACTGTGATATCAGTGAACAAAGGCTAATGGACCAACGACGTGTAATTTTGAGCCACAAATTTTTCACTGCAACAGAATTAACAGGAATTGAAGAGAAAGCAACTAATGGTCTGAGCATACCAACAAAGAAGAGTAATGTCAAGAATGACTTGCAGACTCAAAAGCAAACTGAGGATGAAAGAGAGGAAGATGTTGGGGAAGTGGATGAAGATAAAGAACAAGAAAGCACTGAAGAACAAGCACCAACAGATAGTGCTCAATTAGCTGAGAAATTAAAGCACCAAATGGAAGATACTGAAAGAGCACGTTTGCTGAACCTGAACCAAGTGACCCGGAAAGAATTGGGAAATGTATTAAAAAAGGTCAATGAGGCTATGCAAACCATTCGAACCACTACATTAGTTGAAACAAACCAGATGATGTATGCAGCAGCCTTCATAACCACCAAAAAATTGGGTTTGAAAATACAAAAGAACCAAAGAGGCAAGAAGGGGAAGCCTAGATGGAAAATTCGGCTGGAATTGAAGATCAAAAAAATTCGTGGAGACTTGAGCAACTTGAAGAACCTAAGGCAAGGTCAGCTAAAGAACAAGCAGGTCAAAAGCAGCCTGGAAGCAAGATATGATTTGGAGAATAAGGAGCTTGCGGTAGTAATTGAAGAGCTGAAGTAGAGGGTTGTTGCCATTGCTGAAAAGATTAAACGATATGAAAATCAAGTAATTCAGTCCAAGGAAAACTTATATTTCAGAGCAAATCAGCACCATTTTTATAAGAGCTTAGAAAGTGGAGATGGAGTAACAACAAATGAAAAGCCTGATAAAGAGAAAGCTCTGAAATTCTGGAAGAACTTGTGGGAAAACAACAAGAAGCACAACAGAAATGCAAAATGGATCAAGCAGGTTGATGATTCTATTAAGGTGCATAAAATGGAAGATGTGAAAATAACAAAAGAAATGGTGCAAAGGCAGTCAAGAAAAGTGAAGAATTGGAGTACACCTGGACCAGATGAGCTACATGGCTTCTAGCTAAAGGCACTTACAAGTGTGCATGAAAGATTGGCAGCCCAAATGAACCAGGTATTAAAAACACCTGAAAATGATGAATGGATGACAACTGGAAGGACATTTTTGATCCAAAAAAATAAAGAAAGAGAAAAGGACACTGGAAACTATAGGCCATCACTAGCATCACCACCAGGTGGATTCGTAACTGGCTGACCAACCGCACTCAATGTGTAGTTCTCAATGGAACTGCATCTACAAGGAGGGAGGTATGCAGTGGAGTACCCCAAGGCTCTGTTTTAGGCCCAGTACTCTTCAACATCTTCATCAATGATCTGGATGAGGGGATAAATGGGGAACTCATCAAATTTGCAGATGACACCAAGATGGCAGGAATAGCCAACAATCCAGAAGATAGGCTTAAGATACAGAAGGATCTTGACAAACCTGAACATTGGGCACTATCTAACAAAATGAAATTCAATGGTGAAAAAGTAAGGTTCTACATTTAGGCAACAAAAATGAAATGCACAGGTACAGTATACTGTAGGTGGTACTTTGCTCAATAGTAGTAACTGTGAGAGGGATCTTGGAATCCTAGTGGACAACCATTTAAATATGAGCCAGCAGTGTGCAGCAGCTGCCAAAAAAGCCAACACAGTTCTAGGCTGCATAAACAGAGGGATAGAATTAAGATCACGTGAAGTGTTAATACCACTTTATAATGCCTTGGTAAGGCCACACTTGGAATACTGCATTCAGTTTTAGTCACCACGATGTAAAAAAGGTGTGGAGACTCTAGAAAGAGTGCAGAGAAGAGCAACAAATATGATTAGGGGACTGGAGTCTAAACCATATGAGGAATGGTTGCAGGAACTGGGTATGTCTGGTTTAATGAAAAGAAGGACTAGGGGAGACATGATAGCATTATTCCAATATTTATGGGATTGCCACAAAGATGAGGGAGTCAAACTATTCTCCAAAGCACCTGAGGGCAGAACAAGAAGCAATGGGTGGAAACTAATTAATGAGAGAAGCAACTTAGAATTGAGGAGAAATTTCCTGACAGTTAGAACAATTAATCAGTGGAACAGCTTTCCTCCAGAAGTTGTGAATGCCCCAACACTGGAAGTCTTTGCCATTTGTCTGAAATGGTATAGGGTTTCCTGCCTAGGCAGGGAGTTGGACTAGAAGACCTCCAAGGTCATTTCCAACTCTTCTTTTGTATTGTATTGTGTTGTGTTGTGTTGTGTTGTATTGTATTGTATTGTATTGTATTATATTGTATTGTATTGTAACATACAAGCTCCTTACTGACATCATTGCAAATCAAATTTACAGATACTTGGAAAGAAATGACTTGCTTCCTGTAGAACAGAAAGGATGCTGCAAAAATTCAAGAGGAACAAAGGACCAACTGCTGATTGACAAGCTAATCCTAAAAAAATCAAAGAAAAGACGAACCAAGCTGTTCATGGCTAGGATAGATTATAAGAAAACGTTTGATTTCGTTCCCCACAGCTGGATCAAGAAATGCCTGAAAATCTTTGGCATCAGCAGCATACAAAAATTCATGGAAACTTCAATGAACCTCTGGAAAATGAAGCTCATGGCTAATGGAGAAGAACTGGGTGAAATTGAAATCGAACAAGGCATTTTCCAGGGCGATTCCCTTTCATCCCTACTTTTTATACTCTCAATGCTACCACTGACAACCATTTTGAAGTAGGTGAACTGTGGATACAAACTTGCAAAGAAAAGACTGAAAATTTCACACTTGGTGTACATGGATGATTTGAAGCTGTTTGGTAAAACAAAAGCTGAACTGAATTTATTAATTGAAAGCACAAAAGAATTTAGCCAAGACATTGGTATGCAGTTTGGAATTGACAAATGTGCAACAATGGCAACCAAAGCAGGCAAGGTCCTAGAATATGATGGAATACAACTTGAGAATGAAGAAATGATAAAGGCAGTAAAACCAGAAGAAGGCTACAAGTACTTGGGGATTTTAGAGGCCTTTGACTTAATGCATAATAAAGTCAAGGAATTAATCTCAGCCAAGTACATTTGATGAATTCGCAAGATATTAAAGTCCAAACTGAGTGGAGGGAACATCATAAAAGCCATAAATACCTGGGCTATACCTGTGATTCAATACTCTGCAGGGATAATTGATTGGACCCAGATGGAGCTGGACAATTTGGACAGAAAAACAAGGAAGCTTATGACAATGAATCATGCTTTGCACCCTAAAAGTGATGTTGACTGATTGTATCTACCAAGAGCAGAGGGTGGTCAAGGACTCCTACAAGTAAAGCAGACTTTGGAAGAAGAAAGACACAGCTTGAATGATTACATCCAGAAAAGTGAAGAACCAATGATTAAGGTGTTGCAGCAGATTGAGGTTTGCAATCTACTTATGAAAGACCAGGACTCGAGACCACGAAGGTGCGAGAGAAACAGGTTTATTGATGCATCGAGTTCAGCGTGCTAACACACCAAAATCTGAACTGCCTGGGCTCTGCCCAGGATGCTACTTTTATGCCGTGTTCCACACTGTGCATTCTCAAGGCATTTCCATACATGAGACAAACATGACATTTCGAAAAGGAGAAGTTCACTTTGGAATGTTACAAACAGAGAAGTACATAGGAAAAATACAAAAAGAGAAGTTCCTATAATGTCTTAAGCTGTCAGCTGTTTTACCTCTGTTCTATCTGACACCCACGCCTGGCTTCCTGTGCCCCTCCTTTACAGCGTCTTGCCACACTGTTCCAGCACTATTTTTAATACTTATGAGGAAGTCAGAAGTCAAAGTTGGAAGCTAAAAGTCAAAGTTGGAACTCCAGGGCACCAGAGTGAAATGTCACGCCAATATAAATTTATAAGGTCCATTCTATTAAGACTACCTAACCTGGCCAGCCACTGGTGGGTTTACCTGTGCACCCCCTCCTGCATCATTGGAAGTAAATAAAGGAGGCCTTTTGAAGACAACTAAGTTAAAAGCTGAATATAAGAAAGAAGTAATTGAGAAGTGAGCTGAAAATTGGAAAAGCAAAGCTATGCATGGCCAATACTTGAAAAGTATTGAAGGCAAAGCTGACCAAAAACTAACTTGGAACTGGTTAAGATCAGGAGTACTGAAAAAAGAAACAGAAGGCTTTATTTTGGAAGCTCAAGAACAAGACTTAGCCACAAACTGCATAAAGGCAAAAAGTCAACCTGTTACCACCAACAGCAAATGTCACTTCTGTAATGAGAAAGATGAGACAGTTGACCACCTGATCAGTGGGTGCAACAAAACTTTACAAACTGACTATCTACAATGCCATGACCGTGTTGCTAAGATTATTCACTGGAAATTGTGCCAAATGTTTGGATTTGAATACAGAAAAAACCACTGGGACCATCAGATTGAGAAGATTTTAGAGAATGAGAAAGTCAAGATCTTGTGGGACTTCAGAATCCAGACTGTCAGGCACTTGGCCTACAACACACCTGATATAACAATAATTGAAAAGAAAAAAGTATGGTTCATTGATATTGCAATACCTGCATAAATTGAAGATTTAACAGCAAGACAAAATCACAAAATACCGGGACTTGCAAATTGAGGTTGAGCGACTGTGGAAAAAGAAATCATGTGTTGTCTCAATTGTAATTGGAGCCCTTGGAGCAATACCTAAAGGGCTACCTCGCTATTTGAAAATTCTAAATTTACCTAACTTGAACATTCTGACTCTACAAAAAACCACCCTACTTGGAACAACTTATATCCTCCAACATTACCTAACAGTATTCTAGGTCCTTGGTTAGGACTCGAGCTGTTGAGCTACCAACCAGCCCCAAAAGCTGTGAATCTCACCAAAGATTAGCATAATAATAATAATAATAATAATAATAATAATAATAATAATAATAATAATAATAATAATAATAATAATAATCGCGCAGACTGATTATAAATTGCGGCACAATTCAGTAGCACAAATGATCCATTGGAATTTGTGCAAAAATTATAATATTAAAACAGCAACAAACTGGTGGGAACATCAGCCTGAAAAAGTCACCGAAAATCAGATGGTCAAGATCTTGTGGGATTTCCGTATACAAACCGACAAAATACTGGCAAAAATATAGTGCAGATGAAAACCGTGCCATAATGGCCTGTTACTACAACTCAGAGCCAGAAAAAAGAGGCTATTTAAAGCGAATGTATGAATTATGGAAACAACAATATCCAGATTCAAATGTTAGTGAACAACGACTAGCAGATCAAAGGCGATTTATTATACGGAATAAAGTGTTTAGTGAAGTTGAACATGAGGAAATTCAGGCAAATTGCAAAACCCAAAAAACAATATCACAAGCGGAAATAACTGATATTCAAGACACAACTAAAGACATTATAGTAGAACTCCCAGAAGAAGCTCTTGGGGAGGAAATAATATCACCACCACTAGAACCAGTTATCACTGAACCAACTGATGAACTAACTCAAAAACAAAAAGAATTGAAGGATAAGATCATGGAGCATTTTCTGCTTAATGAGGAAAGGCAACGTTTACCATCACTAAAAACTGTGCCGAAGAAAATTTTGGCCCCTATCATGAAAATGGTTAATGCAGTGTTTTCAACAATTGAACCAGGATCCATCTTGGAAACAAACCAGTTAATGTACAGCGCAGCTGTAATAGTCACTAATGAACTAGGCATTAAAATTAAAGTACCTAGTCATACAACAGAAAAAGCATCAAAGCCAAAGTGGAAAATCCGTTTAGAACAAAAAATAAAAAAATTAAGGGCAGATGCTAGTAACTTAAAGAACATGCATGAGCAACGGCTTAAAAACAACAAAATCATAGATCGGCTAATCAGGAGATATAGATTGGATACAAGAAACATCAATGAAGCTGTAGAGATTGTAAAACAGCAGATAACAGCAACAGCTAGAAAAATTGAAAGATATGAGGCACGAATCATCCAATATAAACAAAATCAGCAATTTCGATCAGACCAACGGCGTTTTTATCAAAGTCTTAATGTAAATGGTGACACCAAAAGTGAAAAACCAGAAAAACAGGCCACAGTTGAATTCTGGAAAGAATTGTGGGAAAATGCAAAGGACTACAACAAGGAAGCAAAGTGGATACATGACTTTGAGAAAAGCATTGGCAACAAACAAATGCAAGTATTAGAAATAACAACTGAGATGGTCAAAAATCGAGTTAAAAAGGTAAAGAATTGGACATCACCTGGAAAGGACCAATTACATGGTTTCTGGCTCAAATATCTGACCAGTTTACATGCAATATTGGCCAGGCAACTGAATGAAATTTTACAAAAGGGCCAAATTGATGAATGGTTGACAACTGGAAAAACATACTTGATTCAGAAAGATCCAACTAAAGGAACAACACCTGAAAACTATAGACCAATAACATGCTTGCCAACAACCTTCAAATTACTCACAGGCATTATTGCAGATAACATGATGGATTATTTGGAAACAAACAACATCTTGCCAGTAGAGCAAAAAGGCAACAAAAGAAGGAGCAGGGGCACAAAAGATCAGCTTCTAATTGATAAAATGATATTAGAAAATTGTAAGAACAGAAAAACGAACTTGAATATGGTCTGGATTGATTACAAAAAGGCATTTGACTCACTGCCACATAGTTGGATCATAAAATGCTTAGAAACAACTGGCATTAGCAAAAATATTACATCCTTTACTGAAAAGGCAATGAAACAATGGAGAACTGAGTTGGCAGTAGGGAATGAGAGCTACGGAATGGTTAATATCAAGCGAGGAATTTTCCAGGGTGATTCACTTTCACCTCTTCTCTTCATCATCGCAATGATCCCACTATCAGTAATCTTAAAAAAAATGAAATTAGGCTACCAAACAGCCAAAAAAGCTGAAAAAATTTCGCATTTACTATATATGGATGATTTGAAACTCTATGGAAAGTCAGAAATAGAAATCCAATCATTGACAAATACAGTCCGAGTATTCAGCACCGATATTTCAATGCAGTTTGGCATGGAAAAATGCGCCACTGTATCCATAAAAAGGGGCAAAATCACTGCATCTGAGGGAATTGAAATGCCCAATGGCCAACTAATTAAATGCAAAGAAAATGAAGCCTACAAATACTTAGGCATTCTGCAGTTGGATAACATCAAGCATGGAGAAGTAAAAACTATTGTCAGACGAGAGTACACCAACAGAGTTAGGAAAATTTTGAAATCTAAATTGAATGGTGGAAATACAATCAAGGCCATAAATACCTGGGCAATACCAGTTATAAGATACACAGCTGGCATAGTTAACTGGACACAAGCTGATTTGGACCTTTTGGACCGAAAAACCAGGAAACTAATGACAATGCACTACAGTTTACATCCACGTGGTGATACTGATAGACTATATCTGCCCCGAAAATCAGGTGGCAGAGGATTATTACAAGTGAAGCAAACAGTTGAAGAAGAAAAACATGCACTGGCTGATTATTTAAAAGAAAGTCAAGAACATCTATTAATCGAAGTAAAGAACAAAAATCTACTGAAGGCCCAACAGACAAAACAAGAATACAGAAAAGATGTGATAAAATCAAGAATGGAGAGTTGGCAGAACAAAGCACTGCATGGTCAATTTCTGGAAAAAATAAAAGATAAAGTGGACAGTGAACAAACTTGGTTATGGTTAAAAACAGGTACATTAAAGAAAGAAACAGAGTCACTAATCCTGGCTGCGCAAGAACAAGCTATCCGCACAAATGCCATTATGGCCAAAATCGAAAAATCCTCTGATGATGCCAAATGCAGACTTTGCAAAGAAGCTGACGAAACTGTTGATCACATACTCAGCTGCTGTAAAAAAATCGCGCAGACTGATTATAAATTGCGGCACAATTCAGTAGCACAAATGATCCATTGGAATTTGTGCAAAAATTATAATATTAAAATAGCAACAAACTGGTGGGAACATCAGCCTGAAAAAGTCACTGAAAATCAGATGGTCAAGATCTTGTGGGATTTTCGCATACAAACAGACAAAATACTGGCGCATAATACACCAGACATCACACTGGTTGAGAAAAATAAGGTCACAATCATAGACATCGCAATACCAGGTGATAGCAGGGTCGCCGAGAAGGAACATGAAAAAATCGCAAAATATCAGGACTTAAAAATCAAAATTCAATGACTATGGCACAAACCAGCAGTGGTAATTCCAGTGGTAATTGGCACACTGGGTGCTATTCCAAAAGCACTGGAATTACATTTGAAACAGTTAAAAATTGACAAAATCACCATCAGTCAAATGCAAAAAGCCGCACTGCTTGGATCTGCACACATATTACGAAAATATGTTATGACGTCCTAGGCCCCTGGGTGGGGCCCGACTAGTAACCAATGCCAAATCCAGTGAAACAACTGGCCGCTGTGATACAATTGTGTAATAATAATAATAATAATAATAATAATAATAACAACAACAACAACAACAACAACAATAATATATGGTATCAACAACAACAACAACAATAATATATGGTATCATCCATAAGGAACTTACAGATATGACACAGCAAATAGTCTTGAACATAATGTGGTACATTGTGTTCATATTTTTATTAGTGCTCTCTCTGTCTCTCTCTCTGTCTCTCCTGGCCTCTCTTGTTAATTATAGCTAATATCTTGCCCAGCTGGAATCTTTGTAGAGAAGAAGACTCAATTAATCATGGAAAATAGGTAATTTTCACATAGGATTTCGTGCGCTCGCATTTAAAATGGAAATCTGAAGAAAAAATTTTAACAGCGGTACCAGAATCTACAGATATAAGACAGCTGCCCAGACATTGCCCGGTGCTTCTTGTACAGGATTTTATTTCTATACTATAGAACAGACTTGAGTGAAGATGGATGAGAATTTTGGAGTATATTCCTCAACACATCTGGTGTGTGTGAGTGTGTCTGTGAGTGAGAAAGAGAGGTGGGGACACATGCTGCTAGTGCTGTAGAGTATCAAGAACATGTTTATTTCAAGGGTTGATCATCAGGGAAATGGGAATGCATTTCTCTTTTCAAATACACACACACACACACACACACACACACACACATCTATCTCTATCTCTATCTCTATCTCTATCTCTATCTCTATCTCTATCTCTATCTCTATCTCTATCTCTATCTATCTATCTATCTATCTATCTATCTATCTATCTATCATCTATCTATCTATCTATCTATCTATCTATCTATCTATCATCTATCTATCTATCTATCTATCTATCTATCTATCTATCTATCTATCTATCTATCTATCTATCTATCTATCTATCTATCTCACCCAGGCCATTACGACACGAAACAACAATAGACACACAGCCAGCACCAATCAGCACCAATCTACCAATCAGGATACAACCACACAACCAATCATTCCACTTACTGAAACAAAGCCAGCACTCCACCCCACCCCTCCCAAGATTTATAGAGACGGCAGCTCCGATCACACTTTAAGCCCAAAACCCAGCCGGAAGATGGCGAGTGACACCTCGCTGAAACATTGCCAAGACAATCTCAATCTTACACGGGAAAAGACCCGAATACAACAAGACCAGCATATGTATGTATGTATGTATGTATGTATGTATGTATGTATGTATGTATGTATGTCACCACCTGCTCGGCCATCGTCTTTACCTGTATTTGAGCTCTTCGGTGCATAAAGCACTTGTGTGATGCTCCGCCGAGCAGCTGGAGCATCGCGGAGGCATCGCAAGAGGTAAGGACGCATGTGGTGGACACAGGCCACCGTTGCACTGTACCGGTTGCACCGGGATGCAGAACCCACCACTGAACAAAGCCCACCAGTTTCACTGCTCTAGAAGCCATTGTAGGAGAAGACCAGGTTGAGCTTTTGAAGAAAACGGTGCCTTTAATTTACTAAATTATGTGCCTTATGCTACATGAATATCCAGAAATATCAGAAATAAGAATGGATTGCTTATTCCATTCACAAAGATTGTGAGAATCAATATGATGAAGTCTTGCTATTAGGAACATAAATAAACTCTTCCATATTTCATAAGCTCAGAATCATAAGGGAAAAACTCCACATTTAATTAATCAGAATATGCAGATAAACTTTCTGCAAACTCTTTCAAACATTGTGTAAGCCTTCTCTAATAAGATCTTGTTCAGAATCATTGATCTAGATTTCCCATGATTCACAAACTGCACTACCATTTGATGTTGGATAATCCAGTTTGAGAAACAGATCCAGACTGTAGTGTTTGTGGGAGTACTTTTCTGATAATGACTGACTCGAATATTCTTCAATTCAGGGTAATTCCCCCTTAATTTTGTAATACATTGTATTTCACACGATGATTTTTAAGTATTCTGATAAAAAAGTATGCAACATTTAAAAGACTGTAGAAATCATAGGAAATCCATCCCTAAAGGATCTTTTGATTTAGCTGAGAAAAACATTGTTCAACAATGTTTGAGACCTATTGAATACGAAAAAAGACCCTATTGAATACAAAAAAATGCTACCATAGCGCTGTTGATTAAAATTTGTCCTCTTGAGAAGGTACAATGTGGTCTCAAACTTTTCCCTTTTCAAGTGAGAGATTTTAGATGAGATAATAAAAACCAGTTTTTGGACTGGGTTAAGTACTAGCCTACCTCTGACCAGGATATTATGATGTTCAGAAACCTCAGTGCATATTCTGATCATCTTACAAATCAACCTCATGCTATGATTTATTCCTCCTCCTCCTCCTCCTCCTCCTCCTCCTCCTCCTCCTCCTCCTCCTCCTCCTCCTCCTCCTCCTCTCCTCCTTCTTCTTCTTGTTAGTCGCGAAGTCATGTGTGACCCATTCATCCAGGCCTCCCTGTCCTGTCCATTTAAGCTCACGCCTATTGCTTCGGTGACCCCATCCAGCCACCTCATTCTCTGTTATCCCCTTCTTCTTTTGCTCACAATTGTTCCCAACATTAGGCTCTTCTCCAGTAAGCCCTTCCTTCTCATTAGGTGGCCAAAGTATTTGAGTTTCATCTTCAGGATCTGGCCTTCTAAAGAGCAGTCAAGGTTGATCTCCTCTAGGACTTTATTTCACTACCATGATTTAAATAAGTCAATTTATTTAAATTCCATTTCTGAAATTCATGGATAATAGACTGACAGCTGTAAACATTTTACAGCACGTTCTGACAAAGAGTCATTTATTTTATGAACAGTGATGAAGTATAGCAATTTTTTTTAAAATTAATACTTCAAAACTTTTCACAATACGCAATCAGATTTTGTACATGCTCATCTAAGAGAGCTGAGTTGCACATAGCAAACAGAAATGACTTGTCTCAGCAGTCTTTGGATTAGAAATAACCCATGAAGCAAAGAAAAACTGTATCAAATAGAGTGAGTATATCTTGAACCAGAAGTCTCCGAATAAAGCATCAGATAAAAATTTATGATTATTCTTCCAGATCTTTTTTTTTAAAATCCTCTGTCATCCCTGAAGTGAGCCTGGCTGAATCCATCATGGAGCCTCCAGGGTCTAAGACATAAAAACTTTTATATCTAAGATATAAAAACTTCCCCGAACCAGCCTATACTTTTCAAATCACTTGTTTGGATTTGGAGATTTACTCTTTTACTTTTAAATCCACAAATGCAAGTAAGAACCGAAACAATGGCAATTTCTCTTAATAATCTGCCCATCCTCTTTTTATACCACTCTTTTATGTGGACATATACCATAGTGGGGGAGTATAAAAAATTAGGGGAAAGTGAGAGAGGAAGACAAATACACACACACACACACACACACACACAGGATACAAAGAGGCTGGATTTTCTCTGTCTCCTCCAGAAGCAGAAGAGGCAAGAAGAAGATTAGGGGACTAGAGGCTAAAACACATGAACAATGGTTGCAGGAATTGTCTGGTTTAATAAACAGAAGGTCTAAAGGTGACATGATAGCACTGTTCTGATATTTGAGGGGCTGCCACAAAGACAGGGGTGGGGAAACCTATTTTTCAGAGCACCAGAAGACGTCAATAAATGATGGATGGAAACTCATCAAGGAGAGAAGCAAACTAGAACGAAGGAAGAATTTCCTGACAGTGAGAACAATGAACCAGTGGAACTGCTTGCCTCCAGATGTTATGGGTGCTCCAACACTGGAGGTTTCAAAGAAGAGATTGGAGAACCATTTGAAATGGTGTATAGGGTCTCCTGCTTGAGCAGGGGTTGGACTAGAAGACCGCCAAGGTCCCTTCCAATTCTATTATTCTGTGTATTCACACACACAAACACACACCAAACACACACACTTTAAGATTCTTCACTTTCTGAATAATTTGAAGCTAAAGGTCAAGCATTCAGTTTATAATCTGGTAATCTTCATTCCACAATGAAAGTATTTCAGGTGTAATATTAAAATATTAATGGAAATAACTGAAAAATAAATTGTACAAAGAACATTGAAAATGAAATCTAGATTTTTTTAAAAAAAAAATTGCATACTGTGATTGAGATTCTATTATCTAGTGGATGAAATTAATGTTAAATGGCCAAAATGCCAAGAGAGTAGCAGAATTCTCTTTTGAATGTTACTACAAAGCAGCTGTACTAATCTATTCATATTAGTTTCACCTGATTGCCTCTTTTAATGTAGGTTACCAATTGCTCTGAAATGAACAGACCAAATGCTTAATACTCTGAAGGTCTGCTCTGATATTTTTAACTTTTCAAGCCCTCTACATTTCTAATTCCTATTTGCCAGAAAACATGAAAGGAGACTCTTTGACTTACTTTAACAAACAAACAAAATTTATTTTGCATCAACACTGGCCACGTTCTTTAACAATTAGATTAAACCAGTCCCGTTTTAGGAGATCTGTTAAAACAGGGGTGTCAAACTCACGTTGTCATGTGACATATCACGACTTCCCCACACTTCGCTAAACTGGGGATGGGCGTGGCCAGCACATGATGATTCCAGCCTGCAGACTATGAATTTGGCACTCCTTGTTAAAAGATTGGGGGGGGGGATGGGGTTGGAGACAGCTCTAGAAGGGGATCTAAAAGTTAGAATCCCAGTGCTTTGATGTTTTTCTGGGTGGATTTAATCCCTTTCTAAATTTAGTTATTATTTGGTAATGTTATTTTTCATTATATTACACCATTTTATATTTTAATTCTTCTATTATAAGGACTACAACCTTCTCAGATTTCTGCTGGATTAGAGAACATATAAGCTCCCTGTGTAATGAAAAAATATACTGTATTATTTTTTAAAAAAATGAATTGCAACTACAAATAGGGTCAATCCTCCCCCCCCTCCACAGACACATAAATTCCAGCCTTACTGCTTCAGAGAGTGTTTCTGTCCTTAACTGAATAGAATGGAATAGAATAGGAGAATAAAATGCATTCATCAAGACTAAAAAGATACAATGCTTAGTGGTAGTCAAGGTTACTAATAAGCTATCAAATCGTATTAAGAAACAATTAAAAATAATATAGATTGAAAGATGCAAGCAACATGGTTATAGTGATAAGTTGGAAGAGATAAGATACTAGTAAGGAAGAGAAGAATAATAGTAATACAGTCTTAGTAAATTATTTGACAGTGCTGTGGGAATTTGTTAAGCAGAGTTATGGCTTTCAGAAAAAACCTGTCCTTGTGTCTAGTTGTTCTGGTGTGCAGTGCTCTATAGCATCATTTTGAGGGTAGAAGTTGAAACAATTTATGTCCAGGATGTGAGGAGTTTGTAGATATTTTCATGGGCCTCTTTTTGACTTGTGCAGTATACAGGTTCTCAATGGAAGGCAGGTTGGTAGCAATTGTTTTTAAGTGTAATTGTTTTTAAAGATGTTCTACTGTCAGACTCTGCAGGAAAGGACCAAATTTTGTTATGGCTCCTCCACAGCAGGGTCTGATCTATTCCCCCAGACTGAACTGGTTTGCTAAATGGCTCCTCAGTCTCCATTGTGTTGAACAGACTGTATTAATAACGACTAAGACCAATATTATCTACTAAAGTAAGGACCTTGGGGAAAAGAGATAAACAATAAAGAAGCTTAACACAGGGAAGAAACAAATCCCATGTTGGTGGACAGAGGTGGGTTCCTACCAGGTTGCGCCTATTCGGTAGAACCAGTTCGTCAAATTTACCGAACCAGTTAGAAGAGGTTCCACCAGTGGACCTGGAAAGCAGGCCACACCTACAGAAGAGGTTCTAAATTTTTTTGAAACCCACTACTGGTCCTTGGATATGATTATTCTACACTATCATGCTCATATTTATAAAACTCAGTGCCTCTGTGAAAGGTAAGGATGACTACTGCGTTTGTGGTGCAATCAGAACATTGCGTGTGTTGAAGTTGTTTTAACGCAAACCAAAGATGCCTTTTAAAAAACAAGTTTACATCATATTCTTATGCATGCCAGTGCGGTGTGTGAGGTAATTTAAGGTTGTTCTGACAAGTGTCGTTGGCATCTTCATATCCGGTCACATGGGTGGCAAGCCACTCCCATCCGGTCACATGGGTGGCAAGCCACTCCCACAAAGGAGGCCACACCCACAGAATAAGTTCAAACAATTTTTGAAACCCACCACTGGCGGTGGCTTATTATTTGTTACACATATCCTATGACAAAACCCCCAGGTAATAAATGGTTTCTGTTCGAATTACAGAGCAGCAACTAATGGGAAAAGGAGCCCAACTTTTTTCTATAGCCTAAGGGATATCATACCTCAGGATAAGGCGATGGAAGCCCAAAGGCAACCCAGCCAAGTCTACTCTACCATTTCCTATCACAGTTTTCAACCAAAGATTGCAGAGATCAAATGGAATGGAATGGATGGCAGGCAGCATGCAGGCAGACACGTAGAAGCTGGGCTCTCCTGAATAATCTATTTAAAAGCCTAAAAAAAACCCAACCCCTAAACATGCACAGAATTGCATCCACAAGGGGGGGAGTGAATGGAGGAAAAGACTGGACCTGGAGAGAACAGAAAACTTGGAAATCAAACATTTTGTTGGATAAGTTATTCTGGTGAGTTCTGTGGAATAGCATAGGATGTCTCCAGGTTCCTTTGTTACGCTGAACAGTTTTGCTGAAGAGAAGGGAGAAAACACACCATAATATTTCAGCATTGAGATAATTTTCTCTACATAGGCTGTACCGTTTTTCTTTAAAATTGACTATAGTTCTTTTTGCCATTAACAGTGCATATTTACACAGACATAATTGCAAAATGAATTAGGTACAGATCTGTTTGCAGGTTTTTTTTTCTTTTTTCTCTCTCTGTATATTTATAAGGATTTATAAGGATTATGGTCTTTATTAAGTAAATAATTATGAATGAACTGAATATGAATTTTATATATGTTGAATGATCCTGAGAAAACGGAGTCATCATTTATTCACAGCTGTTTACAACTATCACTGGGAGGATTGTAAGCTTTTATGACCTGGATTAGAGGTGGGTTCCTACCGGTTAAGACCAGTTCAGCCGAGTAGGTAGAAGCTCGGCCGGACACGCGCCCGAACTGGCCATCTTGATTTTCTGTTTTGCACATGCGCAGAACAACCTTCATTGAAAAGATGTAATTGTTTTCCTTTTCTAATGTTGTGCGCATGCACAGACCTTTTTTTGTGCCCTGAACCAGTAGTAATGCCGGCAGGAACCCACCTCTGACCTGGATGGCAAACTTTTATTGTCTGGATGGTAAACCTTTATTGTATTGAGTTGCAACTATCACTCTACTTTCTCTTATGGATTACAAGTTGTCAGAGACTGCAAAATGTTTATAGTTATGAACCTATTCACTGATATGAAGAGTACGATCTTTGAATAATTTTTTAAATATATAAATGTAAAAACAACAAGCTGACATTTCATTTTCTACTCTCAGTTGAGACATTTTTTTCTTTTCAACTAAGATTTTGTTTTTCTTTTATTCATGTGTCATTTTTTAATATATCTGTGGATTGCAAACTATATCAAGAGGGCCACATTAACCACAGAAGGGACCAAAAGGAGAACACAGAACTCCTAATGGAATAATTCCTAACAGTGTAAATAATTAACCAATGGAATGGCTTGATTTCAGAAGTTGAGGGTGCTCTATCACTGGAGGTTTTTGAAAAGAGATTGGACAGCCATTTGACCCAAATGGAATAGATCCTTTCAACTCTGCTACTCTGTTATTCTAGAAGACCAACATTTAAGAATTTCAGTTTGATGGGCGGGGCTGATGTCGCTACAACATGACATGCAATCTTGGAGCTCCAGGATTGCTGTCGATATCTCTGTTGATGGACGGTCCTCTTTGGACCTAAATTGTCCCACAGAGATGGTGATAGAGAAGGACATGTCTTGCTGAACTCAGGGGCATCGCAAAGCCCCTGATTGATCCAGAAGAAGCTCTTTTTTTCCAGCGAAAGAGAAGCAGCCATTGAAGCTGCAAAAGGTTGGGACAGCCCCTGAATAGAAGAAAAGCAGGAGAGAGAGAGTGTCAAAATGATGAGATAAATTTTATTATTAGAGAAGAGAACACCCCAAAAGATTTAGAGTTAAATTAAAATTGAAGACAGAAGAAAGTAAGCGGCGAATTAGCCTGGATTAAAACTATTGTGTTATCTCTTTCACTTCAATTTCATTTCTTTCTATGGATGGAACTTTTACAAATGCCTCTTACTTTTAAATTGGACTTTTAAATTCCTCCTTCTTCTATTTTTCTCCATTTTTGTATTTGTGGATTAAAATTCTATTTCCTTTCAAGGCTCAGCTGGATCACAACTTTTAAGCTTTTTTCCCCTTTCTCTTCTTAAATCTGGAGATTAAAGAGAGGTAAAAGCAGAGAAAAAAGAAGTAACACTGCCATCTAGAGGCTGGAGGCTTGGTAACATCTGATATTAAAAGGCTATTAAGCATGTTTTGTTTATACAGGTGCTCTTTCGGAGTAAAGAGAAAGTCTTTACTTGAAAGATTACACTGAATTTTTTTGAAATCTAACAAAAAGCCTTGGATGTCTTAGTGGCATTGTTTACAACCTGGAAAAATTGCGCAACATGAAGAAGAAAAGGAACTAACATTACAAATAATTATATTAGAAATTCAAAAAGTTCTAATAAGCACAGAGAGAATTAATAAGAGAAAGGGGAGAAAATTTGGCAGAAAAAATGAGAGTAATTTTGGCAGAAGCACCAGTGATAACTAAAGGCAAGCTGATGGAAGGAACAGATGGAGGGTTTTGACTCTCTATAAGATATGGAATGAGCAACAAGTTGCTAAGAGAAGTCCACATAAGATTTATTAAGAAAACGCTTAGAATACAGATTCTACAAATGGCAAGAGATATTGGACTGCACTACTACTGGAAGGATACAGGATGATGAAATGAAATGTCACAATAAAATCAAGTTAAACAGTTAAACTTTGAGTATTATGTATAAGACAAAGTAATAATAGTTATAGTCAAACAATGATAATGCATTTATATATACTAGATTGATAATATGAAATTTTATATAAAATTGCAAGTGGGACTATGGAGATGATGTTGAAAAGCAACTTTATATAGAATAGAATATAAAGATGTAATATCATTGGATGATTTCAGGACAATGTAATGAAACGCCATAATATAAATTTACTTTAAATTTAGTATGCTTCATATAAAAAGGATGTAATAATAGCTATACTCAATGAATGTTTAATAATCATAATAATTGTATACATACAGTATATATTAGATTGATGATACTAATAATGGAAAAAACATGGAATTGGAAATTATTAGAGAATGTTACCAATACTAAAATAATAGAGTGACTTAGAATAGGATATAAAAATACTTTATTATTGGATATATTGAAGATGATATAATGAATTACTATTATATAAATGAATTCATATTTAGAATACCTTGTTTAAAATGAAGAAACAATAGTGATGATCAAACAAATGAAGTATTACAACAATAATGTATAATATATATATATATATATATATATATATATATATATATATATATATATATATATATATATATATATATATATATATATTGATTGATTGACAATATGTGACATTAGATAAAATTTAAGTGATGACTATGGAAAGGACACACAAAAACCTTGTAACCAATTGACACACTCTACGTAATTGAAGATGTTTTTATGTTACATGTCTTGTTTGTTTATGCTTGTTTAAAAATTAAAATTTTATTTAAAAAAAGAATTTCAGTTTAAATTTTCTTTTTAAAAAATCTTCTAAATTTTGTGGAATTTTGAAAATGAACTTTCATAATTTTTAAAATTTTGAAAAAAAAATCCTTTTAACTAGGAGGCCTGGTAGCCCAGCTTAGAGGCAGCCCAACGGCCCAGCTGAGTGGAGGTGGTGCATTGCAAATGGGGGCCCATTGATCAATGGTGAAATGGTGCCAGGTGGCAGCAGACTAATGGCTGTGAGCAGCACAGCAAACCAGCTGAGCCGCAATGGTGCAGAGCTAAATGGCAGCGGAGCGGAGCGCTCAGAGCAATGACTGAGAGCAGTGTGGTAGACCAGCTTAGCAAATTTTAAAAAGTTTCTTGAAAAAGCATCACATGTTTGAGGGGCTGCTACAAAGATGAAGAGGTCAAAAGTATTTTCCAAAGCATCAAAAGGCAAGATAAGAAACAATTGATGGAAGCTAAGCAAAGAGAGAAGCAACATAGAATTAAGGAGAAATAAGTTTCCAAGCATTGAGTTTAACAGCATTGAGTGATCAATGTTTTGCGTATGAGGAGCCGAGGTGGTGCGGTGGTTAAATGCAGCACTGCAGGCTACTTCAGCTGACTGCTAGATCAGCAGTTCAGCGGTTCAAATCTCACCGGCTCAGGGTTGACTCAGCCTTCCATCCTTCCGAGGTGGGTAAAATGAGGACCCGGATTGTTGTTGGGGGCAATATGCTGACTCTGTGAACCGCTTAGAGAGGGCTGAAAGCCCTATGAAGCGGTATATAAGTCTACTGCTATTGCTATTGCTATTGCGTACATTCCTTGAGAATTTATCACCCTCCTTTATGATATGCAATAGTGATTATAATTCTACTTAATGAATATAAATAGTGAGTACATTCTACTTAGATTAAAGTAATTCTTTGAACATTCAGTCCTTGGAATGCAATCAGTGATGGGATCCTGCCGGTTTAACAATCGGTTTGGTGATTGCGCATGCACGCAGTTTTAAGAATACTTACCTTCTGTGTTACTGTGTTACAGCTGAGGCATGGCAATCTGCTTTGCTGCACAAATCAGGTGAGAAGATATAGGTCAGTATAGTACAGGGGCAGGCGTGGGCCCACCTAATTGTTGTAAACCGGTTCGCTTCCAGCTGATTGTCAGAGCTACCGGTTTGCCCGAACCGGTCCGAACCGGTAGAATCCCACTCCTGTATGCAATCTTATTATGATCTCAAGGCAAAAAAACACCAGAAAGATCATGTCTCCTCTTGGTCTGAGAAGAGCTGAAGATAAAAGGATGGGTCTGAAAAGGAGATAGTTGGAAAGCCAAATAGGGAGGAGTTTCAGCAGGAAAAGAAGCAAAACCAATTAAAGTGAGTGATCCTTTCTATAACTGCTTTTGCTTTGCAATTATGAGGATTGGCAGGAAACAAGTCAGGGATATGCCAGGATACAGGACTGATAGAATCCCTCCCCCCATAAAACATAAAAAAATGAATAGGACGTAAGTAATGAATATGGAATCTAACTGAAAGGAATAAATTAATGCCATTTTGCCTCTGGGATCCCACCATCCAAACTAATTTCTGCTACAGTGTTTGAAAGCAACCTAATACAGAATAGCATTTGTATTAGCGCTTCCCATTTCAAAGACTATAGTTACAGCAGCAGCAGCAAGGAAATAATGATCATTTCTGTTATAACTTCAATTCACAGCAAATTAAGATTAAGATTGCTTGAACAGGAAAGGAACCCAAGGGCACTTCAACACAGCCTTTTTTTTCCTGCCCTTCTCTTCCTGCAAAACATTTTTATGTTGGTTGCAAAATGTGTTCACTCCTGAAAAGAGGCAGGGGATAGCATAAGCTTACCCAGTGGTTTCTTCCAGATGACTAAACAGGGCGTGTAAAAATCATAATTCATTTAATATCCACATTCCAAGCTAAGGCAGGTCCAGGAATAACAAAATATTACCACCCCCTTCCTACAGAGAAAAATATTTTCCCTTCTGATTAAGCTGTGCGCAAGCCTGATCTTAATCCCTCAAGTCAACTTCCAGTACAACCATTTTCAACTGGGGGCTCCCTGAGAGATCTCTGGGGAATCTGAAAATGTAGGGATTGAAAGTTGCCCATGAAATCTATTACACGGCATTAAAATATATATTTTAGAAGTAACCATAAAATCCATAAAACCTTGACAGATTTAGAGTATCAGGCAACACCAGTTCTTACAAGGTATGGATTATATGATAACCTCCTCTTGTTTAGTAATGGACAAGCAAGGCAGTCTTCTAAAGCCTAGCTGGGTACATATACAGATATACACAGTCTCTTAAATTATTGCTCCAAAACCAAGTTACTAACTGAATCTGAAAAGAAATTGTTAACTAATATAATGATTTCAAGAAGTGGGGGGGAAAGGGCCAGTAGCTCCCAAATGTGTTCTGGCAATAAAATCCTGAAAAAATGAAGTTTCCAAATTACGAATGAAGGTGAATATATGTATCCCATGATAATGTTGTGGGATCCAATCTGAGTCAGTCACCGGGACCAGAGGTATAGTCTTCCGAGCTTTCGAACTCATGTTAGAGCCCATCCTCTGGGAACTTCTCTGTATGTTTTGGGCTGTTCTGTGTGTGGAACTTATATGGTGGCCGTTGTGTATAGTTTTTTAGATGTAGATTGGGGTGTTTCCAAATTACTTTTACAGGCAGACCTACACGGAAATTCTATCAGTAGTCTGAGTGTAGCCAATGTACGTCAATTTACGGTAATCCCTTACTTCAAAGGATAGTTAGGAGTGCAGAAAAAAATCAATTGTAACTTGCCTGCTTTTCATTGGGAACTTGTATACTGCATGAGCCAAAAAAGGGATGGGAAAATATCTACACACCCTGAACATAAACTGTTTCAACGTCTTCCCTCATTGCATGCCCAAACAACCAGACACAAAGAATTTTCCCTCATGCTATCACTCTACTAAACATCTAATTCCCACTGTACTGTTAGATATTTATCCATGTAGTAGGGCTGTATGATTTTACCATCTTTCACATCTTCTCATCTGTCTCATCTTTTCCACTACCTTCTGCTATTAGTATCTTATGATTTACCATTTGTTGTTTGTATCTCATGATTTATGATTGTATCTTATGATTTATGATCTATGACTTATCACTTTGTGTTTGTATGTACACTGAGAGCTTAGGCACTAGAGAGAAATTCCTTGTGTATCCAATCACACTTGGCCAATAAATAATATTCTAATTTCAATTCTAATATTCCAGTTCAGCTTTCTCCAGATAGGGCTGCAGTTAGTGAATTCATCTAACTCTTTAAAATGCTTTCTAGGAACAATGGACATACCTTCTGCTCCATAGAAAGCATCACGCTCAAGAGCCTTGACACTCTATTAAATCTCTGCAGAAGTCAAGGGATTAGGGACAAGTCTTTTGTCCCTAATAGGCAACCACTCCATTTTCAACAGCAACGAAAAATGCGTGAACTTTTTTAAAAAAAAGCTACTTAGAACGTGTGAAAATAGAAAAAAAGTAAACTTCCTTTAATTAGGACTACCATACCTGAAGCAACAATCTTCCAAGATTGCTGCTTGTCATGAATAGGAAATTTCACAGTAAAAGCAGGAAGTGATGAGGCTGTCCACCATACCAAAGTAAAAGTTATCACATTGCCAGGCAAATATTTCATGATTAAGAAAACCACAACTATCAGAATTTTTATCAGACATTGCATACAAGGTCTCTGAGGAAGACTATCAGGCATGTAATGTTCAGTCTTTATATTTTCCGCAAGATTTCCAATGACTATGTTTAAGTTTTCCTTACACTCACCAAATTCGGGAGGAGGGGGAATCCTAAGGTTAAAAAAATGTGTTCCTTGTGTTTTTTCTAGTGACGAGTTAAAAAGAGGGAATGCATTTGTGGGGAAAAGAAAGAGAAACTTACAAAAAAAAAAGTTTCACTTCCATTTAGTTTTACACTTCTCTACTCTTAACTTGTAGAGCAAAAATATAATACTGTTCTTTGGTCACTGCAATAATAGAACCCCGAGAGAAGGAACTGATTTTAATAAAATCAAAGTTAACAGACTAGCAAATTCACTTAGTTTTACACTTCTGTATACCAGAACGTGGTTTTCAAACAGTAAAAATACTGCTTTGTTGAAAAAGATCCTCTGGATTCTGGTTATTTTCATAGGCATAGTTATATATAATTAAATCATAATTCTGAAAATGTAATCACACAATCATTTATTCTTTCTCATTCTCTAATCATTTCAAATCTTTGCAGACACTGAAAATGTTATTATCATTGCACATAAAACAACATAATTAAGATGTTCAGTTAATAAGTTGGGATACAATGAACATAACAATGAGTTTCTGAGTAGATAACTTTATAATGTATGTGTTAGGAATATAATTCTAATGGTTGGGTTGGCAATATAAAAATCATGTAACAATGTTGTACCTGTTTCTTTAAATCATACTGTAAAATGTGATTGGTTGCTGTTTTCCCCAATCGGCCATAAGAGGGAGCCAGAATGACTGTTAGTCTCTCTGTTTGTTAGATGCTGGGCTGATTTGATCTGAGTGTTTTGGAAGCTGGCAGTGCCGTGAGCTATTGTAAGTTTTGCAACTGCTAGCAAACTTTGAGTACTGAACTAATTATATGATACTGGATTATGTTATTTGGATTATCCCTTTACTGAGAGACGTTGATGACTGACTATTTTATCCATGTATGACTTGGACTGTTTAATGGACTCTGATACTTCTATTTCCACGAAAGTAAAAGCCTATTTAAACTGCAGTGTCTCTGTATGCCGGTTTATGTGTTCTCCAACACAACTTTCACAACCTTTCGCTGAACGTACTCGTTCTCCCAACGGGGAGCTTACCTAACAGTATGCAGTATTTCATTTCATTTCATTTATTGAATTTATAGGCCACCCAATCCCGGAGGACTCCGGGCGGCTTACAGAAATGAAAAATATTAAAAAGGATTAAAACAATAAGATACAACAAGATTAAGAAGAAATACAACATGCACCCAGTCAAAGGGGGGCTGGACCTCAATCAAGAGGTCAGCAGCCCCAGGCCTGCCGGAAAAGCCAGGTTTTGATAGCTTTACGGAAGGCCATGAGAGTGACCAGTAATCAAAACAGCTGGCTCATAGTATTTGACTGAAAAGGTACAGTATTTATAATGGACTGAAAGCTAGGCCTGGCTATACATAAGGCTAGCCTATAAAGTATACACAGCATATACATTCTGAAATGTCAGAGCATGTCAGTTCTTACTTTCTTTAGGATGCTGCCCTTATGGAAAGTAGAGGGATGCAGTGCTACACATTGATAGGCAAAATGTACTTTGTAATGTGCAAGAGTGCTCACATAGCTCCTATCCTTAAAGTAGATGAATCTTTTTCCAGCACTGTCTGGCTGCCAGACTTCTCCAAGTCTGTAACATGCACATGGTTAAAGCATCTTTGTGCCTTGAAATCCCAAAAGCTGTTTAGCCAAACTAGAAAGCACAGGACCTTTGAAAGGAGAATATCCAACTTTTAAAAAGTAAGAAATAATATACATGGTTAAATGAGAAAACTTTAGTTTTTTTTTTTTTTAAAAAATAAAAATTTAAAATTAGAACATCTTATACAAAATGAGGTTTTGGAAGAAAAAAATTAACTTCTCTTTTCTCCTTTATGCAAATGTCTAGATTCTTTTGCCTCTTACTCAGGTGCTGCAGAAGTTCGAAGTGTTACTGTTCTTTGAATTAATGGACAGGGAAGGTGGCAAATATTCAGGAGAAGTTATTAATCTCTTTGCTATATACAAGAACCAGTTTATTCTGCCTCCTAGGGTTAGGGTTTCTTTCATATCTTTGACGCTGTTGTGACCCGTCTGCCAGAGAGAATGGTTGGTAAAAAGTACAGATGGGGTTTCTTTGCTGGGAAAGTGTCAACAAGTGAGGTTTTTTTTTTTTTTTTTAAAAAATGTTTTCTCTCCCTCATGCAAATAGATATATTTTCTTTCTCTTGCTCAGATGTCCTGGGAGACATCAAGATCAGTACAGTGTGAAAGACCATCTGAGAAATTGTCAAGATGGAGCCTGAGGAGAAGAGCATAAATTTCTCCCTCATCTCTATGCAAGTGAGCATTATTCTGTCTCCGGCAGAGGCAACTGGAATTTCTGAAAGCCCGGTTGCCTCTTGAAAAAGCACCTTTGAGACAACCATGACCTGGATGACTGAGAATCATCCATAGATTGTCTCCTGCAGAGGTAGTTTGGAAGACTGTCTAGGTCAGGGGTGTCAAACTTGGTTTATTGAGGGCCGCATCAGGGTTGTGTTTGACCTTGGGAGGCCAGGGTAGACATGGCCAGCTTGACATCACTTGTGTTGGAGGCACCTGTGTTGGCCTGAGCACTCTGCCATTTTCGGCTGCAAGGACCTCCTGCAACCCTCTGTCAGTGAAAACGGAGCTCAGGAGTATCTCACTGGCAATGGCACTGCAGGCCGGTACACTGTTTCCATGGGCCAGATCTTAGTACCCTGTGGGCCGGATCTGGCCCACAGGCCTTGAGTTTGACACCCATGGTCTAGATGGCAAGAATGGAATGTAGGAGGAGAAGACTGGGAACTCCACCACTTCCAGAAAAATGGCTGAGAGAAGCTGAGAGGAATGCTGTGAAAAGACTTGAAGGGAAGCTTTGATTGGATAAACCCAACTAAAGTTTATTTGGAAACTGAAAGAAGGACCTGCTTTGAAACAGCAAATTCATTCAGATAGTTCACCTATCAATGCAAACCAGGAACTCTGCTCCCAGTTGATCAGTTCTTTTCATGACAGGCTAAGGCCTTAATGTTTATTGGTTTTAAGAGGTGTAATGGCATGGCTACAAATTTTGTTTATTCTTTCTTATTCAAACTTTATTTTTTTTTTACTGCAACCTGCCCTAGCTCTATGGCAGTGGTTCTCAACCTTTTCTTCACCGCAGGCACCCTTTAAATACCTTTTTGTAGCCATGGAAATGTCCACGGACTCTCGAACTTAAATCATAACATTTCTTCAAGCCTTGTGATGACCCAGGGGTCCGTAGACCACATGTTGAGAACCACTACTACATGATGTTGTAGTTCACTATGCTAATCTGCTTAAGTTGCCTCCACCAATTCACTAAGAATATTGCCAACAAGCCACAACTCCAGCATAACTGAAGTCTTGCTACCATTGATGAGTGAATTTTTTTCTAGGCGCCACCATGTTTGGCAACTGATTGTATTAATCCTCCTGACATCCTCAAAGTCCTAAGCAATCAGGGGCAACAAATTATTCATCCATACAGAAACAAATCAATGGCTCTTCTTCCGAATCTAGACCAGAAAAGGCCACGCTTTGCAAGTAAGCCAAACTGAGAGCTCTTACCTAACAACCACAAATAGATTTGCCAAGCAGCTATGCCAACCCCCAGTAGACAAAAAAAGTCAGAGATCAGTAATCAGAAATAACAACATACGACACCTTACAAGGACAAATCAATTAACATTACTCAGTGTAATTCAAAAAAAAAAAGTGGAAAACTAAAGAAATGTTGTATTTTTAAACTGGAATCAGATGTATTCATTGGTCTGGCCAACATCTGCATTGGCTATTTGTTAGATAATTTGGACAATAAATGATGTAGTCATTTCTTCATCTTTGCTATCTCTGCCTTCAGAAAGCTACAGGGAGAACATTTTAAAATCATTGTGGAATATAACTAAAGCCTGACAGAATTAATTTCTTCTAGACAATTTACAGTCCCTGAGATTTTCATTCTACTCTAGCAAATAAGGAGTTCCTTTAGAAGCCTTGGGTTTTCCTTATTATAACTTATGGACAAATTTTTTAATTGAAGCACAAAGCTCAAACAGCTGAAATGAATAGATTTGCCCTCAAATCTCAAATCAAAAACTCAAAGCAAACCATACCGTCTTTGAATATTGAATCTCAATCAGATCAAATCAATTCTGATTTACACAGGTCATACATAACATTGGTCACTATCTCTGTAATCTGATCCCACTTTATTGGGGAGAGTACTTGTATTTTCTACTCGCGTATGTTGCTTTCTGCCCATCAATTTCGGCTGTGTGTTTTAAGGAAAATGTTAACGGATTAACTTCAATGCTCATGACAGTGTCACTAGAATGTATTTTAAGGGCCAAATTAGACATGACATCTTCAAACTGCAATAGAATATTGCAGTCACCTAGAATAGCTTTTGTCACCTTCATAGAAGGTGAAAATAAAGCTAGGAGGGAAACGATTAAAAATCAACTACCTATGTTCTCCATTCCTGGACAGTGCTGTACTCTAAAGCTGCTATTGCTTTACTTTGAAAGAAGGTAACATCAACAAATAAATTCTATCATTAAGATCACCTGGAATTTGAAAATTAGAGTTGAATTGCACAGACTTAACTATGTATTCAATAATCAGTTTTCATTCTGAATAATGAGGAAAAATATACCAAAGAGGGGGGAAATACCAAATTTGTGCTCCTTCCTAGTACATCAATACCCTATCTGCTCAGAATAGCATGTGCAAACTTCATAAGCATTTTCAAATAGGCACTAGAAATAGATTGTAATCAGATAGACATACCTATCTCATTAAAACCGCTGTAGCCCAGCTCCTGTCGGCTTAACCCCAGTTCTTCAAGGTCCAAACACTCAAATCCTGGTGGACACTGGTAACCTTCTTCTGATGCTTTTGAACAATGCGTGTCTGGGATTGCCAAATTATTCCAGGTTATGTTTCTATTGGGATGGCAAGGAAATCAGTTAGTTAGAAATTGAATTCTATCTGGGCAATCTTATTTTTTTGGGGGGGGCAGTGTACAAAGAGAAGGAAAAACTATCTGGTTAGCTTCTACCTTTACCTCCTTGAGTATCCAAATCATTGCCTGCACAGAAATAACAGTCCTGTATAAAATTTAGGTGCCAGGGAGTAATTGAGGAATAATGGATAGAAACAGAGTTATCAGCTGAAAAGCTTTCTGATCTTCTGGGAACGGAGAACAATATCAACACTCTTTATCAAATTCACAGATCATCATTTTTAAATGGAATAATGGCTCAAGAGAATGGAAAAGGGATTTTCAATGATCAAAAGGATGTATCCCTGAGCAAATTGAGATCTACTATAAATCAATCTACTGAAGGAGAGTGAGGAAAAAGGGGGAAAAAACCTATTAATATAAGTTATGTAAACATTCAAATGACAAAATGAGAGAAAGGGACAAATGATTTATTTGAAAAGAATACCCTCTATCTTTAAGTCATTTATTTTGGAGTATTCTTATTCATTTTCTCTCTCCATCTGAGGAACTAAGAGCAATTGGATTAAGTTAATTCAGCCTTAAGAAAATAATATTAGATTTAGGACGATTCAGGTAAGACCATGGCGGAAGACTATAGAATAAATAGAGATCTTACAGAATTGAAGTGCTTTGGCCATCATTTATTGTAATTTCATTCTTTATTTAATATGTGAGTTGTGGAAAATAATATAGGCTTGGTTTTAAATACTTAAGGGAAAGAACAGCAGATAGAAAGAACAGTGGGTACTTTGGGAAGTGCTTGTTCCATTGTTTCTGCAGAGCACCAAATCAGGGGAAGCTGGAATAAAGTGTTGGATTGAGACTCTAGAGACCCTAATTCAAATTCCTATTTGCAATGAAATTCATGAGAATCTTGGCATAGCCATTCAGTTCCACTTTATTGTGAAAATAAAACAAAGGAAAAGAACCTAAGATGTTCTCTTTAGCAAAATGCTGGAGCTGAAAATTTGTCAATATGGAACTGATAAAGGAACTAATATAGAAAACCAGAAATCCAGCTCACTCTGACAGTTATTTAATACATTAACATGCTACTTTTAAAAGATTTTTTTCCTTAACGTGCATTGCTCCTTCACAGAGATTAAACAAATATGAACAAGCGAGCAGCAAATAAAAATAAATCATGGTGAAGCCCTCAAAACAACAACAAAACGTTGCATATTGGAAAGTGAGAAAGAGAAGCCAGAGAGATAACAATAAAGTGCAGATAGATAAATAACTGTCTCAGAAGAAATATAGTGAGCCATGTGATAAGCAAGCCGATGAGTATGAATACTGGCTGGCAAGATTTGGAATTATCTTTAAGGGAACTGAAGGAGCCTAAAAACAACAATGAGGTAAAATTAGGAGAAGCATCACAGAAAATGCAACAGTTGTATAGCAATAGCACATAGACTTATATATACCTTCACAGTGCTTTACAGCCCTCACTAAGCATTTTACAAAGTCAGTATATTGCCCCCAACAATCTGGGTCCTCATTTTATCGACCTTGGAGGGCTGGGAGGCTGAGTCAACCTTGAGCCGGGTGAGATTTGAATTGCCAAATTTCAGTCAGCCGGCAGTCAGCACGTTTGCTTTTGAAAATCTTGTGATACAACAATGGGTTCAACTGTGCTGAACTTATTAAAACATACAGTTAAACTAATGTAGCCTATTTATGTTTATTTTAACCTTGAACATTTCACCACTGCAAGTATCTTCCTACACTTGGGAAATCCAATGGAAAGAATAGCTGACTTGGAGGCAAAACTATAGAAGCTTCAATAAAGCAGTGTGAGCTTTCATATGAGTAGCCTTCAACTTATAGCTACAGCTGAAACCAGAATTTCTGTTGCTAAGCAGGGCAGTGGTTAAGTGACACATGCCAGATTTTGCCACAGTTATTAAACGAATCACTGTAGTTCTTAACTGAATCACATGGTCATTAAGCAAATCTGGCTTCTCCCACTTGATTTTGCTTGTCAGAAACCAGCTGGGAAGATCACTAATGATGATCACATGACCCTGGGATGCTACAACCATAGTAAATACATAGAATTGCCAAGTGCAAAAATTTTTGTTCATGTGACTGTGATGATGCTGTGATTATTGTAAGTGTGAGGACTGATTGTAAGTCATTTTTTTCTTCCAGTGACATGATAGCTTTGAATGATCAATAAATGAATGGCTGTAAGTCATACTTTTATGTATCTCCCATTTATTCATTTCAGATAATGTATGCACTAGTTTCTTAACAGAATATTTCAATCAATCAAACGTTTATTACAGACTTCGTAACAGATATTTCAGGCTGTTTTTAAGTTTCAATCAGTAAAGTGCAATAAAATGCTAAAGAAATACAGATACCAAAAAGAAAGAATCACACCTTCTATTAGCACTACTTAAAAACATCATTAGAAACAGCTGCATTTAACATGTAAGGTGTAATTAAGTAAAACTAAGAATGTTGTTTCTGTGTTTGTTTCTCTGCTAGCCCTTTCCAATTTAGTTGACCCCTTTCTCATTTCTGTACAAATTTTCTAGGAATTCCACCACAACACCTTCCGTCTGGCTACAACATTGTCTTTGATAAAATTATTCATGCAGGATACATTTCCTAAGGGCCTAGAAATCTAACGGCAACACTGTCAGACACTGTTGTATATGCTTACAGCATCTGACAACTATGTTTCATGGGAAATTAGAACTTATTGTTCCCAAGTTCCCTCACATAGCTCCAAAAGTTCTTAAAAACTGTGTTGCTAAAGTATCAAATCTCACTGAAACACTTTCACATTTCAAGGTCTCATCATCAAGACCAATTATCAAATACAAAATAAGATAGGGAATAATCCTTTAGAAAGAGACAGAAAGGGAGACACACCGAAAAAATCCTGGTTGAGACTTACCCTGGTTTTGTATCATTTGTTACGCAATGATATGTGAAAGGTCCAAACATCTGGACGCCCAAAATTCCATACAGAAGCAGAAAAAAAAGAAGGAAAATGGAAACACTCCAAATTTGTTCACCTGAACGCCTAGTTTAAAAAAAAATAAAGTGAGAATGAAAACGATACGCATTAAATACACACACACACATATATACACACACACTAAGAAAAAGTAGGACAAAGTTTCCAAGACTTCAGAGCCATCAGAAAAGGCTTTGCAGGTGTAGATTAATCACCCATTTTATCAAGTGAGAATGAGAGAATTATGGTATTTTTTTTGTTCTAAATACTGCATTGAATTCAGGTGCTGAACTACACTAGACTGTAATTTAGAACAATTTGTATTGTCAGATGTGTACCGTCCTAACCTATTTTTAAAATCTTAAGTCTATATATATAAATGGCTCTCTCTCTCTCTCTCTCTGTATGTATGTTCCAGTATAACTCTGGAACTCCTCAAACAATTTCAAACTTGGTACACAGATAACTCTCTGGAAACAAATACTGTGAGGGTAACCCTTAACACCTCTTGGGGTATGTGCTATATTATGATACAGCCTGTTATGCCTTCAAATGGCTTCTATTGTACTGCTGTAAAATGGCTTCTATTGTACAGCGCAGTGGAATTGCCATGGTAATGGCTTCACGGTACTCCACAAGGGAGCTTCCTCTGATAAGGGGGAAAATCCAACATTAGAAATTACCTTTGATCTGGACATTTCCCCCTATAAATAAATATTTGAACAATGCTAATATGTATATTAAAAAAGTGTGCCCAAGGAATTAATAATGATGATTACTGTTAACTAAGATATTTATTGAAAACCCAGAGAACTGATGATATACATTATATTGAGAAACCAATCAGGCCTTTGGCAATTTTTAAAAATGCTTGGTTTTCCTCCTCAAAGAACAGAGGTCTTGCATAAGTCTGGAAGTTCCCCAATCATTCACCCATATTGCAAAGATAAATAAAGTAGGCAAAGACATATGGAATAATAGGAAACTGAATGCAAGTCTTTCAGTCACGATATATTTTTTATACAGCTGTGCCTAAACAGTTACCAAAGCTGCACTTTAAAATCAAAGACAAAGAACAGACTTACTTTAAAATATTGGTTATCCTGGTTCTTGGTAATTCAAAGCGGAAATAAATTCGGAATGCTCGAATCATAATAAGCGGCCGTGGAATCCTTAGCATGCCCCAAGGAGACATCTGATCCACTATGTCAGAGATTTCAAAAACCTAGGAAGAAAAGGAATGCCTTTTTCTCTCAGATGTTTCCTAATCATGCCAGTCTTCTGCTAGTTTTAAATTATTATTTCTGCAAAACATTATAATTTCCAGGAACAACATCCTTCCATTGTTAACTTTCAGTGTTTTTGTTCAATTGAGGATTTCCATGCTTCTTAAAAAGTTGCCTTTGCAACTGATTATCCTGCAGGCTCAAACCTCAATGATCTCATCCAACAATATGAATGAACCTTCAACGTATTGATTGAAAACAATCCCATGCTGGTTTACTTAAGTAGTCAAACAGAAGGTGCAGGATGTCTTTGCTGATATATGGTGCTCCCATGATAGAATTGCCCTAGGCTAAACTGAAGAGGAAGAGTTCTATGCGGAGAGCAAGCTATGTTAGGCTACCAAATCAAATAATGGTAACAAGCTCTAGTGCACACACTTACTGGTAAAATTCTATTTCTCTTTAAACACTGACAAGAGAATAAATCATTTAAATCTGGAATGCAACGTGTAATGCATAACATATCTCACTGCTGTGATCAATTATTCTGATAGGAGCATTTCAAAGGGGAAATCCTACCAGTTCGGACCAGTTCGCCTGAACCGGTAGTAAAAAAATGCTTCTGGTGAAGGCAAATCGGTATTTCCGACGATCAGCTGTGACGCACAATTTATATTAGCTAGAAAGCAGGATTTCCTGCTTTCTAGCTAATCTAAATCGCGTGGCACAGCAGATTTCCCCCCTCCTCTGCTCTCCTTAGGTTTGCAGGTGCGCTCGGTAGCAGGCTCTGCCCACCCACCCGGACATCATCACGTCCATTATTGATGCTCTGCACACGCGCGGTCACAGTCACATTTGTGAATCGGTAGTAAAGGTAAGTGGATTTTACCCCTGGAGCATTTCATTAGTTGTATATATTTATATACAGATAAATCCTTTTTAAAACCATATAAGGTTTGGCCTGATAAGAATTTTTTTATCTGAAAGCCTCATGAAAACCAACGGTAGAAGATTTCACTTTTAGTTGTCACCTACAAAGCCCTTCATGGTATTGGACCTGGGTATTGGACCTGGGTACTTGAGAGACCGCCTACTGCCAATTACCTCCACTAGACCAATTAGATCCCACAGACTAGGCCTCCTCCGAATTCCATCAGCCGGCCAGTGTCGACTGGTGACTACCCGGAGGAGAGCCTTCTCTGTGGCTGCTCCGACCCTCTGGAACGAACTCCCTGTGGAGATTCATACCCTCACCACTCTCCAGGCCTTCCGCATAGCCCTTAAAACCTGGCTGTTCCGACAGGCCTGGGGCTAAAGACTCGCTGCCCCACTTCGAATGGTATGATTGTTGTGCTTTTTAATTATGTATGGTTTCTTATGTTTTGTTATTCTGTTTGTATTTCCCCTCCCTTTTTGAGTTGTGAGCTGCCCTGAGTCCCTTTGGGGAAAAGGGCGGCATACAAATAAAATTAAACCTAAACCTAAACCTAGTTTTGCGTAGTTCAGGTAGTGTCCAAGCAAGAGTACTCAAAAGTACACAATTTATCTAATTGGTACAAATTTCAAAATGTTAGGTAATTAACACTGATCTAGGTTGTTTTTAAAAAACATTACATTTTAGTTTAGTTTGGCTTGGTGGGCGTGTCAGGGGAAGGTTACTGTAAAATCCCCATTTCCTCCCCATCAGCTGGGACTCGGGAGGCAGAGACTAGATGGGGGCAGGGCCAGTCAGAGGTGGTATTTACTGGTCCTCCAAACTACTCAAGATTTCCGCTACTGGTTCTCCAGAACTGGTCAGAACCTGCTGAATACCACCTCTGGAGCAGGGGCAGCCCAGCACCGGCAGCACAGCAAGAGGTAAGATCTTTTTCTTTCATGAGTTTCTGTTTTGTTTACAGGGAAACAGAAGCTCACAAAAGAAACACAGATATATGACCTGGGGCGATAGCACATGCCAGCAGAGAGGGCTCTGCATGCCACCTCTGGCAAATGCCATAGGTTCACCATCACAGGTCTAGGGCCTGTTTATTTGAAGGGCCACCAGTCTTTCATGGGATCTGTCCAGGTGATTCAATCTTACAGGATTGAGGAGCTCTGGGTCCCCTTTGAGTAAGTAATGTCATACCAGAACTCCAGAAGTGTGCTTTCTATGTAGGAGCCCCTGCCCTCCAGAATTAGGCTTCTCCTGAGCTCTGAATGTCCTCCACTTTTCTGTTGCCCAGAAGAGTGGTGAAGACTGGTTCCACCACAAATGCGCGAACGACAAAAGCACGCCTGACTAAACCGCGGTGACAAAACCGCGCTGACAAAACCGCGCCGACGAATGAGCGCTGAAGTGCGCCGACAACAGTGCGCCGACAGAAGCGCGCTGTAACCCTAACCCTAAACCTAACCCTAAACCTAACCCTAAACCTAACCCTAATCCTAACCCTAAACCTTACCTTAAATCGCGCTTCTATTGGCACGCTGTTGTCGGCGCGCTATTGTCAGCGCGCTGTTGTCAGCGCGCTGTTGTCGGCGCGCTTTTGACATTGCGGTTTTAGCGGCGCGCTTTTGTCATTCGCGCATTTGTAGAGTCACGGTGAAGACTTAGTGCAGGAGATTAGGACTCCTAACTTTGTTCCATTCGGTCTTTTTGTCACTTTTATCATCTTTTTATTTTTCCCCTCCTTTTTAATTGGATTTAATGCAATTTCTTTGTTTGGATTGTTGTAAATCACTCAGAGACATTGGGATTCAGGCAGCATACAAGTTTAATAATAAAAGGAAAAATAAAACAGATTCTATTAGGTACACTCTGTGGCATTCAAATGCACATTTCAGACACTTGAGTTTGCTTAAGAAGAGCCAATCAGAGGATTTTTAATTTAAACTCAATACTCAGTACTTGGGCAGAGATGCCCTTGTTATAATGAAATATAATTACCTGTAAAACTAAGGACACCCACAGACAAAATACCATGAATCCATCAAATACGCACCAGCGGTCCTTCACATAGGAGCTATCCCCCTACAGAAAAAGAATTACATTGGATCATATTGTGTGTTCATTGTGTTATTTTGTAATCATAATTAAACAAAAATAGCATTAAAAATGTTTCTCCAAAAGGATATCTTCAGGTGTGCAGCAACTATTAATTCAATGGCTCAAGAGGGCTATAAATTGGAGAATGCTGCAATAAATATATAAATAAATATCCTGAACAGAATGAAATAGGTTTAGTGTCTTAGAAGAATCATTTGCTTGCAGTGTGGGATCTTGGAGTCCTAGTGGACAACCATTTAAATATGAGCCAGCAGTGTGCAGCAGCTGCCAAAAAAGCCAACACAGTTCTAGGCTGCATAAACAGAGGGATAGAATCAAGATCACATGAAGTGTTAATACCACTTTATAAGGCCTTGGTAAGGCCACACTTGGAATACTGCATTCAGTTTTGGTCGCCACGATGTAGAAAAGATGTGGAGACTCTAGAAAGAGTGCAGAGAAGAGCAACAAAGATGATTAGGGGACTGGAGACTAAAACATATGAAGAACGGTTGCAGGAACTGGGTACGTCTAGTTTAATGAAAAGAAGGACTAGGGAGACATGATAGCAGTGTTCCAATATCTCCGGGGTTGCCACAAAGAAGAGGGAGTCAAGCTATTCTCCAAGGCACCTGAGGGTAGAAGAAGAAGCAGTGGGTGGAAACTAATTAAGGAGAGAAGCAACTTAAAACTGAGGAGAAATTTCCTGACAATTAGAACAATTAATCAGTGGAACAGCTTGCCACCAGAAGTTGTGAATGCCCCAACACTGGAAGTCTTTAAGAAGATGTTGGATAGCCATTTGTCTGGAAAGTTATAGGGTTTCCTGCCTAGGCAGGGGGTTGGACTAGAAGACCTCCAAGGTCCCTTCCAACTCTGCTATTGTATTATTGTAACCTAGAACATAACCCCCATTTACCTTGTAGATGTTTTACTGTTGAAAGCACCATGCAACTATTTGACACAAATGTCCAGTGCCAAGTATTTAAAAGCACCTCTTTTATTTCTGTACGATAGTGAATAGCTTAAGTTTGTAAGCAATGCATCTGGAATAAGAGAAGTGAATTAGGTAAACTAAACACAGGAAGACTGTTTTCCCCAAATGTAACCCAACTTACAAAGCAGTGGTGCGCTGCTGCCTAGTAGTTGTGATCACTGACTGGGTCTGGCCATCCACCTCTCCCCTATCCTCTCCATATATTACTAACTTTCTGGCTCGTCCCCCACCCCCACTGCCCAGCTGAGTTCTGTGCCGTGCCTGCTGTACTCACCAGAACTGCCTGAATAGATTAGTTGCATGTTTGAAGCTGTGTTTCAGCCTCAAAGTGGTGCATGGAAGCAAAGCTAGAGTGCATGCGCTCACAACCAGCGAACCTGTTGTCAACGTAAGTGCAGCCCACCTCTGAAACAAAGTGCTCTCATATAGTAACTGATTTTTGCTATTTGGGGATATTTTAAAACATTTTTTTTCTTTCTTGACTTGTTAACTTTCAGGTTGAACCTGGGACATCCGTAACGTATGAGTTACAAGCACTGCTGGCAGATGCATCTCGATCCTTTCATCTTTTTGCTGACCAAGAAAACTCTTAATGATTTGCAGCTGTAGCAAACAGAGAGAAAAAAAAAGATATGCTATGGAATTCTCTGTCTCAGGCAGGTCTTTGAATGTACCTTTAAGCTAAGAATTTAAGCTCATCCATACACTGTTCCACATATCATTAAAATGAGTAAAGCTATAGCGTGCCTTAGTATTATGCTAACGCCTATATTTACTTTAAATAAAAATATATAAATTCAGCCCAAGCTTTTTAGCATGTGTTTAATTCAAAAATAGACACAATGAAGAGTTATTTCTGTACAGTATCATGTTTTGTAGCATTCAAGAGGATGCTAGAGGCAGGTAACGTTTAATCCCCAGCAGTATTATTATCCTGATATCTAATTACTGCTATTGGAGATGGAAATGTAAGGATTGTTGTTCACAAAAAAAAAAAACCCAAAACCCTCAATTGTTTCCTTCTCCCCAAAGTGACAACTGCTGTGAAATTACTGAGAAAGTATAATCATTCTCACGGAGATGTGCACGGACATAAAAATTATTCATCATTCTGTTAGCATGGGAGCAGGAGTTTAGATGCTACTGATGTCATTTGAGAGATCACAAGAAGTACACAAATGTAGCCACAACAGAATGATTAAAGGCTACAAAGGGCCCAAGTAATATACTTCAACTCTGAGTCTCACTGCTCCAATTTCTAGACTTTCAAGAAAAGAATATCCGTCTGCTTTCTTATGAAAGGCTTAATACATGAATGAGTTCTGCCAGGTTTTTTTTTAAACTGTTATATACTAAGGACCATCCTATCACAGCCTTTCCTTTTTTTGTATAGATCTGTGATGGTGAACCTATGGCACACATGCCAGAGGTGGAATGCACAGCAAGGGTGGGTTGCTGCCAACATTACTGCTGGTTTGCTTTGCGTGTGCGCCCACCACACATTGCTTGCACAGGTGCAGTTGCCTGTAAATTGTTCTGTGCATGCGCAGAACATTATAAAATGATGAAAAAACATGCCAGCAATGGCACGGTGGACCAGGTAACGTGTTTGGGGGCATGGCCAGCCTGCCCAATTTCCCAGTCCCAATTTCCGCTATTGGTTCGCCCAAACCAGTGCGAACTGGTAGCAACCCACCTCATGCGCACTGGCCAGCTGTTCTCTTCCAGGTTCCGGTGCCCGCATGTGCGCCAGCCAGCTGGTCTTTGAAGACCAACTTGCCCAGCGCTCATGCGCATGCTGGAACCCAGAAGAGAGTAGCTGGCCAGTTTGCATGCACACTGGTCCAGCTGAATAATGTACATGCACGCGACAGAACCCAGAAGAGCAGTTGGCCACCATGTGCATGCGCATTGGCCAGCTGCTCTCTTTCAGGCTCTGGTGCTCCGGCGCATACATACGTGCTCCAATTTTGGCACTTGATGCTGAAAAGGTTAACCATCACTGGTATAGATGATAAACTTTAGCCACTGCTCAAGTCAGCTGAGAAAATACAGTGCTAAAGTGGAAAGAAAATTAAGAGCTATATTATTCTTTCCAAGTGATGATGCTAGAGAAGTGCAAGACAGGGTTTTGTGTGCTAAAAATTATGATTCACCATAGGGATCTTTAGTATTTCTCCAGATTTCTTGCCATACTTGTTATAACAACATATGACACATCCTAAGATGATCTGGCCAGAGCAGAAAAATCTCTCACTTCTCTAGGGTTTTATGGCTGAAATTTCAGAGGGCTGAAAATATGTTCTGCTACTGCCCTGCCTTCCAATTTTTTAAGTTCCTAATTAGGCAGTTTGTTCGATATATTGGTTTCAGATACTGTAAGAAAAAGAAATAGTGTTCTCCTTTGTAGCTGTGATTTATTCTTTAACCTCCTCACACTTGGCTTTGCATAATAACAATGATGATAGCACCTTATTAATGTGTGCAGGGATGTTTGCAATATGCCTTGACTAAGGTTAAGCTGAGAATACAATTGTAACACTTTTTATTTGTGTGTGTGTGATATAGCATATCCCTGTTTCTAATGTTATCATGACAATTGCCTTAAAACACGAAACACTAAGGAGTTGGGCATCTACTAAGGGCTAATTCATTGGCAAAACAAACCTTTTTCACACATTAATAGGACTCCTATCCCTGTCAATAAATTATTTTTTTCTTTCAATTATTGTATATTTAACTCAGGCTAGATTTATATAAGACCATTCAGAGGTAAGTGACATGTAGTTGTTTAATAAAAACCAGCAACCATAGTATATTTGGATGTAGGAAAGGCTTTTGATAAGGTTTTTTGGATGTTTCTGAAATGAATACAGAAGAGAGTCAATTTGCTCCAGAGGTTTAAGGTTCCATGCTAGAAAGCAGAAGTCACCCTTTGCCATATAAACCATCTGGTGGGGGACTTCAGGCCAGTCACTCTTTTTCAGCCCAACTAACCTCACAGGGTTGTTGTTGATGAGGAAATAGGAGCCAGAAGGAATACTGGATTTGTTTGCCACCTTGAATTATTTGTGAAAATAATAAAGTTGGGATATAGATAAATACATTTTGACTGCCTCCAACTTTCATATTCTGAATAGACATATTTTATTTAATTTCTACTTCATAACTGATTAACAATAGCAATATAGCAAGAAATTATCTTTCATCTTAAAATATGTGTTATAATAAACATCAAGAATGTCCTGTTTCTGTATTTAATTTGTTTCTATAAATTCAAGGTTATGGAATTATATTTTTTTAAAAACATTAAGGAAATTGACAAGGGTAGAGCAGAGTATAAGATTATGTGGATGATATGTTGCAATTTAATGTTGTTAATCTATGTTATCATTATGCTATTATCCCAATAATACAATTATAATTTTTCATCACTATGCTGGACACAAGCATACACTTTGCATGACTTATATGATGTAATAATAAAATCATCATCATTTCCTCCCCATCAATCTCCTACTGTTTTTCTATGATCCATTGGTAGGATGATTTATTGCTTAACAACTGTTATCAGGAGGAAATGTTTCCTGATGTTTCTTCTAAAACTTGTTTAACTTCATTCTTGTTTCTTGCTCTGCTCATTGTTTCAGCTACGAACAAACCTACCTCCCCCCCTGCCTTATTCTTTCTAGCATCCCTCCTTTAAGTGCAGGAACTGCTTTTTTCAGTTCCATTGGTTGTGACAGGAATTGACCCACTGGCTTGTTGCTTGAGCCTAATCTTGTGGGCTGAGAGAGAATGATTGACCCAAAGGCACTCAACTGGCTTTCATGGCTAATGCAGAACTCGAACTCATAATGTCCAGGTTTCTAGCCTGGTGCCTTAACAACTAAGCCAAATTTAGTTGTTAAGACACCAGACTAAAGTGAAAAGTCTCTACGCTAGCTCTCTTTAGAGGGCCTTGCTGCCTCTTCGTAGATAACACAGTCTTTATATGCAGTATTTATTAACCACTATAACAGTGATGGCTAAAACCATCCTGCTGGGACCATGCGCCTTTTTGGCCTTCACGCATGCAGGAGTGCCGAAACCTGGAAGAGCAGTGTTCTGGCACGAATGCGTTCACCAGCACCCTAACTTCTGGTTTGCGGCGTGGGCACGTGCCCGATAACTGCTGGCTGTCGCACAAACTTCCAGGTTTTGGCACTCCTGCGTGCAGAAAGTCCAGGTGATTGGCACATGTGTATGCACAGGAGCACGGAAGAGGAGCCAGTGAGGCTGTACGTCCCGCATGGGATGGCTTTGAGTGCCACTTCCGGCACACATACCATAGGTTCACCACCACAGAACTATAACATCTCTCCTTAGTTTCTCCTATGCAAACAAAATGTACCTAACACTTTTAACCTTTACTCGTATGTTCCGTTTCCAGAGTCCTATCATCTGAGTAACTCTTCCTCTGACATTGCTCCAGCTTTTCCATGCTCTTTTTAAACGCATCGATGCCCCCAATGGGGTACAAAACGCAAGCATGGCCTATCTAGAGTAAAACATAACAGAACGATCACTTGCTATATTCCAGATGCAGTGCTTCAGTGAATGCGTATCAAAATTGCATGGGCATTTTTAGCTTGATGTTTATGTTCAATAGGCAGTTAGATCCTTCACATGCATTGCCATCAAGTCAAACCCTACAGCACAATATATTGTATTTATAGATACAGGATCTTGTAGTAAACACCACTGAACATCATTTTCTGGGTTCTCTCAAACGTTGATTTTTGCATTGTCTGCTAACATATTTTCTCCCAAGCTTGATAAAAATTCATTTCATTTCATCCATATGCTTTCTAGCAATATCATCCATAACTGCAGTCTACCAAAACATCAAGAATATGAACTCTTCATGCATGAGTAAAGCAACAGAATGATAGGATAAGTATAGACATGATTTGCAGAAGTACATTGCTGATATTATTTTTGGCATTTGTATTATAAATAATTATTCTACAATGGGTTAAGGAAGAATTGTAAGCAGCAGCTATCTTTTGGGGGTTTGTTGGCTTGCCTACAATACATGGGAATGTATTCCCATGCCCCACCCCACCCCCTCTCTAACACTGGTATATTACTTGTGCAGAAATGTTGTTGGTTTGTTGGAGATCACATCAAATATGATTTGCAGAGAATGACATTTAGAACTTAATAGTTTGAAATGACGAAGTATACACACTGTAGCATCTGTTGTGAAAGGCAAACTTATGTTTAAATATCCTGATTGCCTCAGCATAAACACCAGAGAGATGATGGTACAGAAACCCGTCATTTAAATATGAATGTGATATTCATAATAATGGCATATTCTGTTCAGAGCAGCACTAGATGTCAGCAAAGAGGTACAGAAACCTCATCTTCTAGCGTTCTGGACCTCTGCAGTATGGATAGTGATGGTCCTGTATCGGTCCTGCTATTGAAACCTGATGATCCCAATTAAACAAATTCTGGGCAATAAACGGTGCCTTTGATATGCAGTGTGTCTCATTTCTTGCTAAAAGATGCAGCCTCTAGTTCCTTCCATTGAAGCTGAATAGGCAACAGATACAATGAGCAGGAGGCTAAGGCGCATGTTCTGTTCCTGATCTAAGCACATTAATTGAAATTTCTGAAGTGAGCATCTGTGCATTTATTTATATACATAAGGGCTTTTTTTCAGTTATCTGTGAATACTTACATCTTGTCATGATGTTATATCTCTCCCATATGCATATTTCTTACCCATACTTTGAATATTGATAAAGAGCAGACAATGAAACTGTGGTTCCAGAGCTATTCTTTCTCCTAGGTGGAGAGCTTTGGGGAAAATCATCTTTTGTAATTTCATAGAAATATTCCTTAGAGTTATGTTCTACCAACTTATTCAATATCTGACACATTGTTAGCAGGAAGATTGGGGGGGGGTGTTAAATACCCAGATACTTGATGGATGTTTTTCCTCCTGGGAATATTCTCCTCTTACTGGGAACTAGGCCAATGACTACAATGTCAAAGCCAAATGACTCACTATATAACCAGATAATACAACACCTCCAATTGTGGCTTTTATTTAACATTATAAGATACGGCTCTTTAAAGCCTTTAATTGTCTAGTTAATATCAATGAATCCATGGACAGGTTGATGAACAAACTGGCAGGTTCACACATCATGCTAGGACATAATTCACTGGCTTTAGCTTAGTTCGCCAATCCTTTCCCTAACGAATAAGAGGAATAAGAAACAAATCAAAGCAAGTGATTAGGTTGTTGTGTCTTCTTTAACAAGTTGAGATAGAAATGCGGTTGCTTCATTTTCCCTTTTGTGCATGCAAGCAGAAGTTTCAATGATGTAGCTTGATATTTCATTAAAACAAGTAAACTATAGTTAATGGCTCTGAAATAGCCATTATAACATTATAATGACCCAGAAACCTTAATGATTGGTTACACAAATTAGAGTTATTCAGTGCACATATAGCATTAAGCCACAAAGCTGGATTCAGACTACCCTAAGCCAAACAAAGAGCCATCATCTGATGGTTCAGCATAGGGTGTAGGATAATGGCTTGAAATTGGTTAAATATTTTTTCATATTTCCTGCAAATTAAACCCTAACCCTTATTTGTCATCTTGATGGCTGAAGCCAACCACAAAAGTAATTAATTTTCTAAGCCATTCAGTCTAGGTGAGTATTTTGCTTTTTCATGCCATACCACTTTCTTACCTATATGCATTTTTCTTACACTGGAAAATGCAGGGATAATCTACATTTCCACAAAAATGGGTGAAATTGGAAGGAATCCCAAATTCATTGGACTTTACTAGTAAACGTAATATAAAGTACCTTCAGTGCATTTTTCACAACACTCATATTTTTTTTAATCATGTGCTAGGCTCCTGAAGTAGTGGAAGCCTTCAGCAGAGTTAAATCTCTTGACAATGCTATTTTAATCACGAGTGATGTCTTCTTTCCCCCCCGATGCTTGAATTCCTTAGATACAGGATTTCTGCCCCAAGGGAACAAGCTATATCCAAAATAAAATGATGCTGTCTGTATAAGAAAGATGGCACATTGGTGTCCATTATATTGTCCCACCTGATTTATCCATGTTTTATGGAGCCTTCATGGCACAGGGGATCCATGAATAATAATGGTCTTCATCATTCATGCAGAACAGCAGGGATTGTAGAATTGAAATCCTTAATGACATTCAGTAACACATTTTTAAAAGCCTTATCCTGTCCCCATACTTCACAGTAACACAATGAGTATGACCATCGTCAACAATTTTAAGTTATGTAACTGAATCCTGGAAAGGTTGTTAACCAAAGATTACTGAAATAATGAATGTCATACAGCAAAAGCAACATCTGCATTGTTTGCTTACACCAGTGGTAGTCAACCTGGTCTCTACCGGCCACTTGTGGGCGTTCCAGCTTTCATGGTGGGCAGTAGGGGTTTGCTGTAACTCTGCTTTATAAATTTTATAATGTAAAGTTACTTCCCTACTTTATAAATCACCATTACTGTGGAACCGGTGGGCGGTTAGAAAATTTTACTACTAACAGAGATACAAAAGTGGGCGGTAGTATAAAAAGGTTGACTACCCCTGGCTTACACTTAGTTCACTATGAAATCCAGAATCTGATGCATAATTCAGTATTACCATTAATTTTGTATTTTTCTTTGGTTTAGTTTGAAAATAATCTAGGTTTGAAAAACATATACATGTAGGAATGGGTAAGACTCATAAAATGAAACTCTTCTCCTATTTTAGGTCCTCCTTACACAATATCATTTCACCCCAATCTGTTCTCCATTTAACTTCGCTAAGCCCTACAATATCTATCCATTATGTTTTGAGTGAAGAATCATGTTTTCATGCAAAGTTTGGGCGAAGCATACTCCTCTATTATCAAAACAGCATACATCCCCACTCCTCCAGTCCTCCATTTCAAATTAGAAACTTGGAAAAAGAAACAAATGATCAAACTAAGTAAATGATTTCAAAAGTATGGATACTGATTTTGGATTTATTGGTATCCAATGTAAATGGGGGTCGTTTTTGTGAGTGCAGAATAACACAACCCATTCTGCAATCACATTTTCAAATAAATCTGTGATGGCAGTCAGTCTCCAATGAAACATTGTGCATGCAACATTTATACATACCACAGAATCTAAAAAAAAAATCCTAAGTAATTATGACTTGAAATATATTGGAAAAAAATCAGAGCAGAAATGCCTTGAAAATGGAATATGAAATTCAGCATATGACCTTATCAAGAGAAGTAGTGCTAGCTTTCAGTATCCATGGAGAAGACATTATAGCCATATATGAAGATGAGACAGCTTAGTGTGATTACTGTTATGCAATAACATATGATCCACTTTAGTCTCCATAGCCTTAGGTATGCAATTCATTTTCAGCTTGGGCAGGCAAGCATTTTTCTGGTTTTACCTTTGATAAGGGAAATATCCCCAAGCAAGGTGAATTTCTTCCATCTTACCTTGAACATCTGAAATGGCTGTGGTGTGGTTAACCTCCAACCTTTTCCCAACTCCATCTACAGAAAAAAGGAGATTACCTCCATTCATGAGCTTTGTACAGTGGCAGTGTAGTCTATCAATGTTCTGAGTGAATCTCATGCCATGATATATCTGGTTCGGCAGATGCTCAACCTCCCTTCAATAATACCTTTGCTATGTCCTCAACCTATGAAATGAAACACTGTGGTCTTTCTAATCCAGGCTGAATTTAGTTATAGTGCACTTAAGAAGACAAATTTGTTTAATTCTTGTTCTTTTTCATATTTTAGGAAGTTTGTCTAGTCAAATCAAGACTTGGATAATGTTGCCAAATTTCAATTATTGGTGATAGTTAATGATGAGAAATGATGAGAGTTGCAGCCTGACAATATGAAGAGAGACAGACAGAGCCAGATAATGCTCCAAGTTAACCCCGCAGAGCACATTTCCTTGGTCAGTTATCAAGGATCAATCAAATTTGTTTTTGGGTTTAGTCAATGTTTCTCAACCTCAGCAACATTTAAATATATGGCTATCAATGCCCAGAATTCTCCAGCCAGCATGGCTAGCTGAGGAATTCTGGGAATTGAAGTCAATTCATCATAAAGCTGCTGAGATTGAGAAATACTGTTTTACTACAGGTAGTCCTTGACTTACGACCAGAATTGAGCCCAACATTTCTGTTGTTAAATGAGACATTTGTTCAAGTCAATTTTGCCCCATTTTATGACCTTTCTAGCCTCGGTTGTTAAGTGTATGATGGCCGTTGATAAGGAAGTAATCTGGTTGTTAAATGAATTTGGCTTTCCCTTGACTTTGCTTGTCAGAAGGTTGCAAGAGGAGAATCATATGACCTTGGGACATAACAAAGTTCATAAATATGAACCACTTGTCAAGCATCTGGATTTCGATCACATGATCATGAGGATGTGGCAAAGGTTGTAACTGTGAAAAATGGTCATAAGTCACTTTTTTCAGTGCTGTTGTAACTCTGAACTGTCACTAAATGAACTGTTTTAAGTCGAGGACCACCTGTATTGTGCTCCATACTACTTATGGAACTTCCATGGTTCCATAAAGTGTTTTGAATAGTGCTAAATAAGGTGCTATTTTTTTATTTCCCCAGAAATATATGTTCTCCTACGATGACAAAGAATAGGGGAAACACATATCCTTTTCAGATATTCTTTCCCTTCTCAAATATGCACAGTAAAGCAATCCTGCTATTTCCCACACATGTGATTGAAATAAGAGCATTCCTAATGTCATAAGGTGCCATATTTATAAATATTGATTAAGAGTCTAGAGTTAGGCAGCTAAGGGCTAATTCCTCCAATTTCCCTCCAGGAAACAAACAAACAGCTGCATTAGAAGCTTGCATTTTTAGATTTTAAAAAATCATCCTAAGAAGAACAAGTATAGTTTGCATTACTTAAGGATCTAAAGTCAAAAATTCAAATGGATTCCAAAACGTCATGTGGTTAATTATATGCAATACATCTGTACACAGTTCATCAAATAACAAAAAGATCATGAATAATTATCCCGTGTTAAATACCTGGTATTTAACACTGGATAAGTTATCTAGAATGTATAAAGGTATCTCAAATGACTGTGGGAAATATAAAAGTAAAGAAGGGACCTTTTATCATTTATGGTGGACATGTGATAAAGCAAACAAATTTTGGAGTCGGAATCACATTTTAATACAGAGATTTCTGAAAATGAAGATGACACCAGACACTTTCTTTCTGGGCTTAATGGAAAAAAAACTTGGGGGAAAAAAAACTTGGAACCTTGATCTTATATATGTTGATGGCAGCACCAACATGGAAGGACGTTTCAATTCTCACCATGGACGAATGGCTACAGAAATTGATGGAGTTGGCAGAGATGGCTAAGTTGACTGTTTTGATTAAAGAAAAGAATGTAAGTACTTTTGTTGCTACATGGATACTGCTTCTGGACTTTGTGCTTGAGGTGCAAAAAAGTGAAATTTTGATTTGTTGTTATAGAAATGGCTATTTTACATTGTTTTGGAAAAGTAAAAAGTTCATTGTTAATGCTCTATTTTACTGCAACACAGAGAGTCGGAAGTCAGCACTTTTTTTTTCTTTGCACCCTCCCCACCTCACTTTTCTTTCCCCTTTTCCTCCCCAAGTAAAGGTAAAGGTTCCCCTCGCACATATGTGCTAGTTGTTCCCGATTCTAGGGAGTGGTACTCATTTCTGTTTCAAAGCCAAAGAGCCAGTGCTGTCCGAAGACGTCTCCATGGTCATGTGACCGGCATGACTAAACGCCGAAGGCACATGGAACACTGTTACCTTCCCACCAAAGGTGGTTCCTATTTTTCTATTTCCATTTTTTACATGCTTTCGAACTGCTAGGTTGGCAGAAGCTGGGACAAGTAACGGGAGCTCACTGCATTATGCGGTGCTAGGGATTCGAACCGCTAAACTGCCGGCCTTTGGATCAACAAGCTCAGAGTCTTAGCCACTGAGCCACCACATCCCTTTTCCTCTCCATTGTGACCTATTATTTGCTTTCATATTTTTGTATTTTATTCTATTTTATTCTATAATCTAATAAAAATATTGTTTAAAAAACAAAGGGTTGTGAATGATTGCCCATCTATAGATTGGAGTTTTATCATACCTCAAATCATTTTAAAAGGTGTAGTTAAATATCTATTTCTATATGAACAAGCTGCAATGTTTCTACACATCTCTCAAGAAGATTCACAATAATTAGGCCTTCGGATAAACTTAAGCTTCTTTCTTCTCTTTCTTTCTTTCTTTCTTTCTTTCTTTCTTTCTTTCTTTCTTTCTTTCTTTCTTTCTTTCTTTCTTTCCAGGAGGGGGAAAAACATCGTGAAATATCAAATATAAACATGATGCAAGTTTCCTGAAGACTGGTGGGGAGGTTTCAGAAGGGAGCGATGACGTCTTCCAGTAGAGCGAAAGGACAAAGAGTTTCCCCAATACAGCTTCAACATGTCAAGATTTGAGCAGAAAGGTGAGATAAAAACTGAATAAATTAATGAGTCAAATGAGTAAAGGATTCCTGAAAATGCTACTTCTGGAAAGGATACACTATGAAATGTGGTGTTGATGTGGACTCAACTTCCCTCCATTCAGCTCTCAACAGATCTATCAACTCCCAACCCTGATGCTGGCACAGGTATTTTCAGCCCAACTTAGGCCATGTTGGTTCCTCAACGGAAGAGTAAAAAATTATCTTCCCCACTTTTTTCTGGGGTCAGAGTAAGCCCACAGGGTTTCGTACCCAGTGGATTACCTTTTATTTCAATCTGCATTTCATTCAATTTAGGATTAATTATTGCACTGCTGCAAAATGCTCAGTCAAGAATTGAAGTGGTATGTGCACCTAGTAAAATAAAATAAATAAAATAAAATAGATAAAATAAAATAATAAAGTAGGGCAAAACATGGAAGTGTGTGGCATGATTAGAAGTTTCGCATGATACCCTGAGAAATGATGACTTTGTTTAATTGGAGCCCAACGTATTTAATTAGAGCTGCCTCAGATAAAAGCAATCTTGGTTAATTAATCCTGAAAGCTATAAACCTGGATGGATTTAGATGAACAAAACAGTAATTCAGAAGGGAAAAACATTATTTTCACTGTTCTTATGCATACATGAGCTTCATCAAGTAAGAAGAATTCCCTAGAAACGTGAAAACAGAAAATGTTCCCCTGGAGAGTTTGACTGTCATTCACTGACTTGTAAATGGTTTGCATTCAATATAATTATATGCAGCCTATATTTTTTAAATTAAAAAAATAATTTAAAATCAATGGAAAATAGCTGACCTGGTTCTACTTGTTACAATTAGTATGCAGGTTTGCTCATATGATTTATAACACAGAAAGTTTTGTTTGAACCAAGGAATTAATGTCAAATAAACATTTTAAATTAATTTAAACCACATTTGAAGAGTTGAACTCAATCTACACTATAGCTCCTACTGATTTTAGAAGGATTTCCTAACAATAGAAGGATTTCCTATACATATATGTATATGTATATGTATATGTATATGTATATGTATATGTATATGTATATGTATATGTATATGTATATGTATATGTATATGTATATGTATATGTATATGTATATGTATATGTATACGTATGTATACATACATACATACATACATACATGTATGTATGTATGTATGTATGTATAAATGGCTATGTTTAAACATTCTAATTCATAATGTGTGTTGTGACCCGCCAGTGGCATGGCAGACTCATATAGTAAGGAGGTTGGGGAGGAACATGGGCCAGTCCTGGAGTCTGGGGAAGGCTCTGATGAGTGCTCTGCATTGGAGGCAGAGATGGGGCCAGGGCCATCTGACAGTTATCATCTGCCTTTGGAGTTGGACATCAGTGGGGCAGAAGAACAGCTGGAGCCTGTTCGTGATGTGCACATGTGCAGAGCTGCTAGGAAAAGGGAACAGCTAAGGAACAAGGGCTGACTTGGGAGTAAAGGCACAGGTGGACAGTGAATGGCCCCTCCCACAAGGAATAAAGAGGAGTGAAACGGGAGGGGAGTTTGCAGGAAACAATTAGTTCAATTCATTAGGGTGAAGACCTGTTCCTGACTTCTTGCCAAGTAATTGCTGCTACAGTGTGGCATTTGAAAGATATTGGTCTGGCAACTCTCCAAGCCTGATAAAGGGCTGTAGTTGTGAAATCTCTTGAAAGACTTTGCTGGAGAGGAATTCCCTTTAACCTAAATAAAAGAGATTTTATCAGGACGAGGAGTCTGCTTCATGATCTTGGGAAGCCTAGGCAGAACAGTGTGATTGATCTGGGCTTCTTTTGCTGGGTTACAGTGATGTGGAATCAGTAAATAAACTGTAATTTATTTTGAGGTGATAAAGTAGTCATTGAAGTCATGGTTTATTATACGTTCAAATAGGCCCACAGGAACCTCTTTTTTGGCATTAGATGTTCTCCTGATCTAAGTGACTTTTTTTAAAAAGATAGTTTTAATTTTAAAAAAAAGGAAATAATATACTAGAATGAAAAACCTTAGACTCTAACATATTTATTTACAATAATGGTTTGCATCCTTTAGATACTTCTAAAATATAGCAATATATTAAATTAGGATTGCAGATAGTGTACTGACTGAGGTGAAAACAATGGTGGAGAAATACCATTATATTTTTATATATATAAAAGTTTGTCCTGTAATCAGCCACATTCATCATGACTGCCATTTTATGAACAGGAAAGACCCCAAAGAGAATTACTATGAGAGGACTACTTCCTCTATTTTGTGAGAGGAATCACAATATATATTTTATTGCACCCTATTTCCTTATACCCAATGTACTTTTTATCCACCCATCCAAGTAGTTAACAAACACAGACAGCTCCTGCCAAAGGTAAAACTAAAAAAAAAGGAGAAGGAGGAAGAGAAATTGGCCATAAGATTCAGGATTGCTCAGGCTGTCTGAACAAAGATGGATTTTGTCTTATTCAGTAGGCTATGGTTGACGTGAAGCATAAGTAGCACAGCAAGTGTGTCACAGAAATAGCTTGAAAGTGATTGTCAGGCAGGCTGATTGGTACTCTCACTGTCTTGCACTTTTCTAAGTGCATTTAATGTTCCAGTGTTATGTCTAGTTTAAAGCTCTTCTGAAGAGAGGCTATAAAGGAATAATATATGTAATATTTTTTATTGTTCAAAGACATATACATAAATTGGTATGTTAATGAACTATTTTCAAACAGGATTTTTTTCGATAGCAAGGTACCAGTGGTGGGTTTCAAATTTTTTTAGAACCTCTTCTGTAGGTGTGGCCTGCTTTGTGGGAGTGGCTTGCCAGCCATGTGACCAGGTGGGAGTAGCTTGGCAGCCATGTGACTGAGTGGGAGTGGCTTGGCAGTCATGTGACTGGGTGGGCATGGCCAACTTGTAAAATGTGGTGAAACTCACTTAACAATACTCTTGCTTAGCAACCAAAATGTTGGCTCAGAAACTCTGGCATTTGAAGCACGCAGGTCTTAAAGCTGTCAAGTTACAAGACCTTTGCACTCCTAAGCCTTTAGAAAAAAAACTCCCAGGGGTGTTCAAACTTGACAGCTTTAAGTTTTGTGGACTTCAACTCCCAGAATTTCTCCTCCAGTCATGTTGGCTCAGGAACTCTGCCATTGAAGTGTGTAAGTCTTAAAGCTGTCAAGTTACAAGAGCCTTGCACCCCAACCCTTTAGAAAAAAAACCCAGGGGTGTTCAAACTTGACAGCTTTAAGACTTGTGGACTTCAACTCCCAGAATTTCTCCTCCAGTCATGTTGGCTCAGGCACTCTAGCATTGAAGCACGCAAGTCTTAAAGCTGTCACGTTACAAGACCCTTCCACCTCTAACCCTTTAGAAAAAAGCCCAGGGGTGTTCAAACTTGACAGCTTTAAGACTTGTGGACTTCAACTCCCAGAATTCCTCCCCTCGCTCTTCATCTTGATGATGGGTGGATGGGCAGGGGGAGGGAGGTGAAACCAGTTCTAAACGGCACTGTAGATTTGTGGAACCTCTTCTATAGAAGAGGTTAGAACTGGCAGGTTAGAACCCACCCCTGCAAAGTACTCTTTTAAGTACTAATAGTATTCATTGGTCCAAGTATATTTTACATGCTATTTAAAAATTAATGAGATTTTATATAAATTTAGACAAGCACAAGAAACCCTCTAAAATCAGCATTTGTGAGTACATCATTTCCCTATACAAAAAGAAGCTGCACTAATCTTGCCCCTTTATCGTAACTCTCTGTTGTGGGTCAGCATAACACAAGACAAGAATGACTGCACACACAATAGAAGTGGCTTCAGGAATGAATAGTTCTGCTGAGAATTAATACTGGAAACAATGGGAATGCCCTGCTGTAGTAGAAGATTCCCTTCAATTCTGGCCCCCCTATTCAAAAGTTAAAATTGGCTACAGAAAATCTAAACAATAGCAAAAAAAAAAAAAACCCAACCAGTAACGTTTCATTTTTTTAAAAAAATTATAGTTTGTAACTATTATTATTACTATTAATAGTTTGTAACTATTATTTCCCTTAAAGTCCCAATTCCCTTAAGGTTCAAGAAATAGGTAGAAGACGGTGTCAGAGTTCACGAACAGAAGATGCATTTTCTGAATGTACAAGGCAGAAAACAATACTGGTCACAAATCATTCATCAGTTTTATTTCAATTATTCTTAGCAAATTCATTCCAAAGTCACCATGCTCATTTGATAAAAGAAATCAAGGTGGTTTGCACCTGGGAAGTGTCAAATATCTTATGTTCTGCCTTATCCTTCTAAACATAACTGGTGTGTTTCCTATCCTTCTCTTTCCCTTGCTCTTCCATGTTTTTCCTCATCCAAACCTTAGCTAGCCAGCTATCTTTACCTTTACATCCTGATCTCACAACTTCAATCAAATAATACCCTACACAATGTAGCCAGTGTGTTTATGTATCCCAATGTGGCAGTGGTGCGTTTCAAATTTTTTTAGAACCTCTTCTGTAGGTGTTTTGTGGGAGTGGCTTGTCAGCCACGTTACTGGGTGGGAGTGGCTTGCCAGCCATGTGACTGTGTGGGCGTGGCCAACTTGTAAAATGTGGTGAAACTTACTTAACAACGCTCTTGCTTAGCAACCAAAATGTTGGCTCAGAAACTCTGGCATTTGAAGCGTGCAAGTCTTAAAGCTGTCAAGTTACAAGACCCTTGCACCCCAACCCTTTAGAACCCCCCCCCAGGGGTGTTCAAACTTGACAACTTTAAGACTTGTGGTCTTCAACTCCCAGAATTCCTCCTCTCGCTCTTCATCTTGATGAAGTGCGGATGGGCGTGGGGAGGGAGCTGGAACCAGTTCTAAATAGCACTGTAGATTTGTGGCACCTCTTCTATAGAAGAGGTTAGAACTGGCAGGAACCCACCCCTGCCATGTGGAATCAGCAGGTTTTCAAAATTCCTGTGGATAGTCATCACTGCTGTAAATGTTATACGTTATTTGGCAGACTTGCAACACTGAACGCCATTTAACAAAATGAAATTAAATGGTGAAAAAAGTAAAGTTCTACATTTAGAAAAACCAAATGCACAGATATAGTATAGTCGGCACCTAGGTCAATAGTAGTAATTGTGGGAGGGATCTTGGAGTCCTAGTGGACAATCACTTAAACATGAGCCAGCAGTGGGCTGCAGCTGCCACAAATAGCCAACAGTCCCAGCCTGCATTAACAGAGGGATAGAATCAAGATCATATGAAGTGTTAATATCACTTTATAATGCCCTGGAATGCTGCATTCAGTTTTGGTCGCCACAATATAAAAAAATATGTTGATACTCTAGAAAGACTGCAGAGAAGAGCAACAAAGATGATTAGGGGACTGGAAGCTAAAACATACAAAAAACAATTGCTGGAATTGTGTCTATCTAGTTTAATGACAAGAAGGACTAGGGGAGACATGATAGCAGTGTTCCAATATCTCAGGGGTTCCCACAAAGAAGAGGGAGTCAGCCTATTCTCCAGAACACCTGAAGGCAAGACAAGAAGCAATGGATGGAAACTATTCAAGAGAAGGAACCTAGAAGTAAAAAGGAATTTCCTGACAAAAATTGTTCTAACTAATCATTGGAACAACTTAATCTCCAGAAGTTGCAAATGCTCCAACACTGGAAGTTTTTAAGAAGAGATTGGACAACCATTTATCTGAAATGGTACTTATGTAGAGTTTCCAGCCTGAGCATTGGACTAGAAGACCTCCAAGGTTCCTTCCAACTCTGATATTCTATTCTATTCTATTCTATTCTATTCTATTCTATTCTATTCCATTCCATTCCATTCCATTTAGCATATGATGTGAACATGACAGAAGAGAAGTGAACATATACACACAATTCACGTAATTATATACAGAACTTCTACAAGTGGCCTCATAACTGGATGTCCAATTCAGCTATCCAGACAATTGACTCTGGCATTGTTTCGTGCAGATCTAGGAAATCACAAAAGGCTTGTTTTGGGCAATCTTGCATAATATGCCAATTGCTTGCATATCAGTACCACAATTGCAACAGGGGGAATCTGATACAGGCAGAGGCACTTCTTTCAGTATCAATTTTGTCCAGACAGAGCAAGGCAGGTCAAACTCAGGTGGTTTGGTAGGGGGATCATTAATGGTCAGGCCATAAGAAGGTACCATGGCCCATTTGTCTGGCCAGGTATTCTCAGGGTTAAACTGGGAAGATGTTAAGTGAATATCCATTTTCCCAGATGGCTTAAGGCATTTCAATCTTGTGATGGGCTGGGCATTGTCCTGGTGAATAGGGAGAGCCTTGTTATTCAGCATCCTTGACCATAGTTGAATGAGAGCTTGTGGTCTTCTAATGTGAGGTGGTATGATATTGCTAAGTACTAGGAACCGGTACTTAGTAATTGCTGCTGCAAACTCCGAGACAAGGCCTCTCCCCACTCTCTGAGATATCCCATGCTCTGCTTTCTTCCCTTTGGGTTCCTTACAGCCCTATGGGCCTCCTATCTCCCCACCCTGTAACAATCACATTTACCTTCCAAAGATAACTAATGCTCAGGAAGTTGGAGTAAAGAAGGCTGCTCCACTGCTGGGTCACATGGCACTATCAAGGAGGAGAAACCCTGCCAGTTTTGTTTTCTTTGTTGTGCTTTACTTCCCCAGTGCTATCGTGAAGCTAGCATTGCTGGTGCTGGGGGTGGGGATTAAAGCATAACAAGGAAAGCAAAGCCTGCAGGATTTTGTTCTGACCTAGGCTTCCCAAGAGCATGAAACAAACTCCTTGTCCTGGCAAAAACCTATTTTACTAATTTACAGTGAATTCTGCTCATTCACAGCCAGCAAAGTCTTTCAAAGGAGAATTTATGGTCACGCACCTTATCTGGCTTGGAGAGCTGACAGGCCGATATCTGCAGAACTTGGCAAGGAGTCTCGAAGAATCACTAACTGATTAGCGAACTAATTAGCAAACTCCTACAAACTCCAATCCCCTTTTGCTCCTCTTTTATTTCCTCTGGGAAGGGCCATTCATCTGGCCTTACTCCCAAGTTGACCCCTGCTCTTTATTTGTTCCCTTCATCTAGGAACTCTGCACATGTGCACACTGGGAACAGGCTCCAGCTGTTTGTCTGACTCTGACAACAACTGATAACTGGCATATGGCTCTGGGCCCCTCTCTGCCTCCAACACAGAGCCCTCATTAGACTCCAGGACTGGCCCATGTTCCTCCTCAACCTCCTCACTGTCTGAATCTGCTATCAGCTCTGCTGGCCACTGGTGGGCCACAACAGAGTTTTTCTTGATCATGCCATGTGGCCACCAACATCCCAACACGTCCTTCCCTACATCCTGAGCTCTAGATATCTTCAAAAGGTAAGTGAGCGAACGATGGAGGGCAGTGCAGAGGAATGTGTGGAAGCTGGTAGGGTGGCAAGGCAGGCCCAGTGCCTGTGGGGACTGGTGAGATAGGATGGGGAGAAAATGGGTGGATGGGTGTACTGTAATATCTCCGCAGTCAGTTGCAAATGTGAATGTCTGGGTGCTGCAGGGATTGTAACTTTGAAATGGAGTTGTCTGTAGCTGGGGTGTGTGTGTGTTGTAACTTCGAGGGGTTGTTAAATGGCCTGTTGTACCTTGAGGACTAGCTGTACATATGAACATAACTATGCACATCACACACATGGAGATTTGTGTAATTCAAAGCACCAATATAGTACAAGCTATCTGCTTTCTAACAAATTGGTTAATATTTATTATCTACTGTAAAGGGAAATGAAGGTCATATTAAAAGCACTTCTCTTTGTTCAAAGGACTATGAATTGGGGGGTGGGGGGAACCAGACTCCTTAACTAAACTAGGTCATAAATTGATTAGAACAAAACACATATTTTTTTTCCAAAGTTCACGAAAGGAACAATATCAGCTACTGAATAAAGACACTTCTATGGAGTACACTTGAGTTTTTGCAACTGGCACAATTCAGGCATTTTACACCTACAACATGAGTCTCATGCTGTTATAACTCCAGTAATCAGCAAAAATGTTCTAATCCATTGCAGAGATGTGGGATTAGTAAAACAAGAGAAGACAAAAGGAATGGGAAAAGCATGTGCTGAAATAATTAATAGGAAAGAAGGAGCAGAAAATTAAGATCTGTAGGCTAAGCATGTTGTTTGACAAAGATCAAAATCATATTTGCTGTGAAAGACATCACAGCATGAGGCTGTCAATCATTCTGAAATTACCATTCAAGCTTTTGATCGAAATAACTCCAAATTCCCTTGCAGCTAAATACAAAGCCACCTCCACATCAAACTAATTAGACAATTCGGCTAGGGATTTTTGAAGTAGTCAAGCCCGGGACTATAAGCAGCCAGCTGAGAGCAAATACAATAAATTAAGGTAAATAGACATTGTCCTTCAAAGGCAGACAGTAAGACAATAATATTCTACAGCTGTCCTAAGTTTTATTCTGTGAGCACATTCTGTGAATGATGCCAGGGATACTAGCAGGGTTAAGTGTGCCAATGTTGGATGGTCAATTCATTGTGAAATTTACCTCTATGACCCCTGGTGTGTGTGTGTGTGGGGGGCAGTTCCCTGTCCAGTGCAGATAATGGAGTAAGAGATCCATTGCATTTATAATTATGGACAATTGCAGAGATCTATTCTAAGGAAGTAATAATAAGGAATACTAACTTGAATATAGCTTGGATCAATTATAAGAAGGCATTCTACTTTCATAGGACAGGAGAAGATTCTTTATTCACCAAGTGTGATTTGACACACAAGGAATTTAATTTTGGAGCATACCCGCTCAGTGTATGTGCAAAACAACAAAGTAATAATAATCATAACAAAGATAATAATCATAATGATACCAGCATCAATACAGAAGGTAGTGGAACAGATTGGGAAGATTAAAAGTGATATAGCCATACTGCCAATACATGGGTAATATACTTAAGCATAAGATAGAACTGTGGAAATTAAGTATTCAGCAGAGTGATGGCACAAGGGGGAAAAAAACTTTGTGTCTAGTTATTTTGGCAAGCAGTACCCTATAGCGGTATCCTGAGGGTAGGAGCTGAAACAATTTATGTCCAGGATGTGAGGGGTCTGCAGATATTTTCTCAGCCCTCTTTCTGACCTGAGCAGTATACAGGTCCTCAATGGAAGGCAGGCTGGTTGCAGTACTTTCTTTTTTCTGCAGACCTAACTATCTGTAGCTGTCTGTACAGCTGACAATCTGTATTTGTCTTGTTTGGTTGCTGTATCAAACCAGATAAATATAGAAGAACAAATCACAGCCTCAATAATTCTTCTGTAGAACTGCATTAGCAATTCCTTGGGCAATCTGAACAGTCTGAGTTGTCGCAGGAAGAATATTGTTTGGGGTGCCTTCTTTTAATGATGGTTCTAATGTTAGATGTTCATTTCAATCATCCTGGGAGATTATAGAACTCAAAAACTTGAAGGACTCTACTGTTGATGCTGTATTGTCTAATATAGGAAAAGTTGGTAGAGTAGAAGGGCTCCTTCTAAAGTCCACTTTCATCTCTACACTGGGCTGCGGTATGCCAGCAACCGGGCTGTGCAAACAAGCAAAGCCCCATTAGCGAGATGTGTGTTTTTAAGAGAATTCAAAATAAAAGCATTTTTCCATGGGAAGGATTTTTATCATTCATTCAAAAACCTTATTTCAAATCCATCTGGACCCTTGCTCCATTTGTAACTTTCCAAAATCAAAGAGATAATAGCTCTTTTGCTTCTCATTCAAAAAAGAAAATTAAGTCCTTAAAGTTTAAAACTTCCATTGCTAAGTGTTGTGGCCCAGCAGGAGCTGTTGGAGCTGCCACCAGACTCCGACAGCGAGGGGTCCTATGTGTCGGCTCTGGAGGATGTGGAGAACCCTGGACAGGGTTCCGACTCCGAGCAGGGTGCAGAGAGGCTGGTTGGCCACCAGGAGGTACCTGAGCCTTGGACCAGTGAGGAGGAGACAAGGGAAAGTGAGTCGGTTGCCAATAGTGAGTTGTTCCTGTATGCACGCCATCGAAGAGCTAGTAGGCATCAGGAACAGTTGTGCAGTTACAGGAGGTAATTGCACTCAGCTGGTGGTCATTAGGCTCCTCTCCAGACAATAAAAAGACTCTCCAGACAATAAAAAGACTCCTTGTGCACATGCCCCTCTTTGCAGAAGTCAACGCAGGATTCAATGTCGGAGGACATTACTGTGAGCTTGGCAGGCTGGATTGCTGCCAAGCCTTATCTGTGTTTATTGCTACCCAAGCTTATCTGTTCCGGTTTGCTGCCAAGGACCTGTCTGTCTGTTAATTAAATGCCGTAACTTATCTCTGGCTCGGAGTGTGTGTTGGTGTGGGACGAGGGGGGGTCAGAACAGCTAAGGATTATAATTCATACCTTTCTCTTTCTTCTCTATTACCAATATTCCAAATTATCTGCACGTTAGAATGTTAATAGCTTTATTTAATACTATACTTAAACAATATAATGTACTAGCTGATAACCTGGCATTGCCCGAGTATTTATTCATCCCAATTCTGTTTTAGATAGGAAAAGGAATGAATTATATCTATAGTGTCAAATCAATCCCCGTTACCAGAGGGAGCCACCTTGTTTTTTATTTATTTGTTTGTTTTTTAAAAAATGAAGCCACTTATCAGGGAGCCCCCTTGTGGAGTACTGTGAAACTATTACCATGGCAACTCTATTTTGCTGTACAGTAGAAGCCATTAAAGGCATAACAGGCTGTATGTTAACAGAACTTGAATCCAAAATGCACACTATCACTGTCAAAAGTACTGTGATTTGACACTATAGATATAATTCATTCCTTTTCATTTCAGTGGCCCAGGTGTTCCAGAGGTATGCTGGAAAACACACAGACATACACCCCCCAAAGGGTATTAGGGATGTCCCACCCCCACTGTAATTTTTCCACAGAATAAGTCATACATATGATATCTATCTATCATCTATCTATCTATCTATCTATCTATCTATCTATCTATCTATCTATCTATCTATCGAAATACCACTCTGAGAGCTAAGTGGATAAGGATGATAGCAAATTAGACTCAATTATTCATATTTACCCCAGGTAAATCTGGGGTGGAAACCTTCATTGTAGCACTTGGTTGGGAAGAAACATGCTCAGTTTCATCTGTAGCAAGAGAGAATGACTGATAATTCAGAAACTTTCAACTTTGGAGAGAGTTAGTCTTTGTTAGATTATTATGTTGAGATTATATTATGATTACTATTTGTTTTGGACTGTTGATTTTTATAGTGTATATTCTAATTTAGAGTTCTTTATACCTGGTAAAAAGTTACATACAGTATGTAAGTACATAACTAATTAACCTGCTTAATGGATCAGTAATACAAACAATATACAGCTACTGTATTATACCTTTACAAATTTACAAGGAGTTTTTTTAACAAGCGCAGAAGAAAACTTACATTTCCGCAAACCAAATTTGACCAAACTGTATTTTTCAGCAACCATTTATATGCACGCCTTTTTTTTATTTATTAAATATCACGCTCTTTTTCTTAAATGGAAAGAAATAGAAAAGAAACAATGTTGCAGTTGAACCAACCATGTTGGCATCTTTAAGCAAATAAGCCAGTGGGAGGGAAAGTATGTTCTTATTCTGAAAGAATTTGTTTTTAACAGATGGTTAAACTGAATAATCTTCCCTTGGGCATAGCAAAGGAAGAGAGAATATTTCCAGGTTGTGAAGTGCTTAGGACACTTTATTCCTTAATATGTAGCTACTTATGGCCAGATTTAATGCTATTTTAAGCTTGCTTCATCTCCCCCCCCCCCTGCCAGTCTCTGCAATGATTTCATATAGTCTTTGACATCTTGGCCTTCCTTAGTACCTATGTAGCTGAGAGAGGGGGGAGGGGGGAAGCATTAAGTAAATAGCAAAAGGGAGACCATTTTTGCAAGTGGAATTGGAATAAGACAGAGAGGAAAGGGGAGGGGAAATAGACTCAACTGGAAGAGCTGTCGGGCATCTGAGTCAGAACAGAAGTGCCAACACTAGCTATAGGAATGGAAGCTGTCCAAGGTTATTAACACTCTTTACCAGTTAGCCTTTGCTGTGTGATTTCTGGAATTCACAGAGGATTCAAGTGTCTGTACAGATTCCTATAAAAATGGATGCATTTTTTGTTTGGTTTTCTTTTCCTGCAAAGGAGGGAGTATTCATGGGATTGCCCCTCTTGCCTGCCCTGACTTCCCCATTTTTATCCTCAGGCAGCCTCAGGCAGCTTGCCTAAATCTGAAAATGCAATACAGATGTTGAAAACATAAAGAAAGGCCTGTGTGTTTGCCAGGGTTTTCCTGCAAAGCAAAACAGAATTCTACCCTGCCCTACCCTTTCCTCTCTGTATGTCTGCATTTAGGATTTTTTATTGGGGATTTATATGCCGCCCTTTTCCCTGAGGGGACTCAGGGCGGCTTACAACAATGAGGGAAGGGAGTGCAAGACAAGACTTAAAAAGAAAAAATCGTGAATAAAAGAAAATTATCCATAAAAACACAACATTCACTCAACATTCGGGCGGGGTGAGAGTAATCCTATCCCCAGGCCTGACGGGATAGCCAGATCTTGAGGGCTGTGCGGAAGGCCTGGACTGTGGTGAGGGTACGGATCTCCACGGGGAGGTTGTTCCACAGTGTCAGAGCTGCAACTGAGAAGGCTCTCCTCCGCGTAGTCGCCAGTCGGCACTGACTGGCGGATGGAATTCGGAGGAGGCCTACTCTGTGCGATCTGATGGGACGCAGGGAGGTAATTGGCAGGAGGCGGTCTCTCAAATAATTCCTATACTAGGTTAGACTAGGTTGTCGGTTTTTCCATAGCCAAATGAAGTTCTCCCAGACAATCAGACCAACTTACAAATAAGCTCTGAGTTCTTATGGTCCTAGGGCAACCTTAAACACTCAAAGAGCCATTTGGACCCGTCTCCCACAGAAAAGAAAACACCTGAAGCCACAAAACCCTTTTGATATCTAAAATGAAGATAGCACTGCATATATTATTTTTTCAACCTTTATGTGATATATATGTATGTATGTATGTATGTGTGTATATATATATATATTGCATTTGTGCTGATAAATAAATAAAGAGAGACTAGTATAGATCTATTTCAAGCTATTTAGCTCTCATCAGCTAGCCATACCCTTACTGGGATTTGAACCTGTGCTGTATTACATATTAGGCAGTTGTGTTATACATACATACATACATACATACAGACAGACAGACAGACAGACAGACAGACACAGACACAGACACAGACAAAGACACACACACACACACACACACTTGGATTGTTGGATTTATGAAATCAATGAACTGCCACAGAGAAAACATTTTTTTTTATTTCTGCATGCAACAAAAACATTTTGAACTCTGAAAAAAAAGATGCATTGAAAACCTCAATAAATCGTGTGTGATGCATATTTTGAGCGACAGGGAGCTGCAGCAGAGGGATGAAAGAGCCACATGTGGCTCCAGAGCCATGGGTTGCAGACCCCTGTCCTAGAGATGGCAGGATAGCCCAGGAACCAGTAAGTCCTAATGGTAATGCACATATTAAAGGCTTGATTGATGAAGGGCTAAGTACCAACCATATCATTCTATAGCAGGGTGTCCTATAGCTCCCTCCAAAACCCTGAATTTATGAAACTGCAACCTGACTGAAGAATGGTTTTTGGTGTTACAGTTGTGTTGATTCTTCCTCCTTTCAATGTAAGGGTGGAAATGGGAAGAAATCTGTAGGAGGCAAACGAAAATGACTTTTCGGCTATAAGTGCATCCCCAAGACTCAAATAATCTGAAAAATGAATGCTGAAATTTTGCCATTTTGCTATCAAATATCAATGGGTGATTTTACAAATGGAGGTGAGGGTCGGAGTTGGGGACCTTTAATAACAGAAATGGGAATTCTTTGTTCCCCAGACGTTACATCTTCTCCCATATGCACAGTTAAAAATCTATCCCCCTCCATTAAATGATCAAACTGCTGAACTGCCAACCTTCTGATCGACAAGTTCAGCGTCTTAGCCACTGAGCGACTGCATCCCTGTATACCGAATTGCACACCCTGTATACCAAATTGCAATCCTTCCCCCTTGGCACCTTCTGGAGATGTTGGGCTGCAATTCCAATCATGAACCATCCTAGCTGGGGCAACTGCGACCATGCTGGATCCTTTTCCTTTTAAAACAAATTCCTTAGCTGAATTCTGAATACATTTTAGCCAGTTTATTCAGTATGGGAAGGAAAAGACCAGAACAGGGGGAAAAAAAATCTTACATATCTAACATGTGGGAGGAAGAGATGTGAGTGAAAAACAAGTAAAAGGGAAACAAGAAATTGCACATGGGAGAAAAGAAGCTATCCATGTTAACCCTGAGCACTATATATATATAGTGTCACAACCCCTGGTAAGCCCCAATTATGGGAGGAAGCTAACTGCTTCCATCATCTGTCAATCGGCTCGTCACAAGAGTCCATCACGACATAAACCCAATATTTTTACTGTTGCCTTTGTTATATTTGTGTTTTATTTGTGCTGATAAATAAATAAAGTGAGACTAGTATAGATCTATTTCAAGCTATTTAGCTCTCATCAGCTAGATAAGGAGGAGACCTGTAGCATAATGGCTAAGACATTTGCCTAAGATGCAATACAGCACAGGTTCGAATCCCAGTAAGGGTATGGCTAGCTGATGAGAGCTAAATAGCTTGAAATAGATCTATACTAGTCTCCCTTTATTTATTTATCAGCACAAATAAAACACACACACACACACACACACACACACACACATATATATATATATATATATGGTGTGTGTGTGTGTGTGTGTGTGTGTGTGTGTGTGTGTGTGTGTACATACGCGCACGCACACACACTTTGGAGACACCCACTCTAAGAATGCTCTGGAGGTACAATATAAAAGAAGACAATATAAACCTATTTATACATGTAACGTACAGATGTTGCTGAGCTATTTTCAATGGTAGTCCAAGGACAAACTCAAATGGATCTCCTTAAAAATAAAAGTGAAGTGTTTATATGTAAGCTTTTACTCATTTTAATTCCACAATAGATTTTGTGAAAGGCTTGGTTTAATTTTTATTATAATTATTAAATGCCCATCAATAAGTTAAGTGAGCCTCTTCATTTATTTTATATTGCTGGGAAGAACTTGGCAATGCAAAGGGCTCAAAAAGCAAAGTCATTTTTCCCCATGATTTTAGTTATGTTATGGGTTAAAATGAGTTGTTGGTTCTTAGCAGTGAAGCTCCCACCTATAAAAGCTTTTATTTATCTCCAGTTTACTTAATTTTTTTTAAAAAAGTGACTCACAACTACTGTATTTCAGTACCTTACACTCATAAAACATATACATTCTCTTCTCCCATGTATGTCTTTATATGAAAGATATAATAAGAAATATAGCAAATAGTAGAAAAAGAAACAAAAATACTATCCACTGAATTTATAATTTTTAATTGTGTCAGGTACTGAGGATTTAATAGCTGCCAGCTGATGAAAGGTTGTAAGCTGTAATCAGTAAGCTGATGCAATGTAAGGCAAGGCTGATAAAATGAGGATGATTGACAATACAGGCATAGCCTCTTTAAGACTCAGATGGGAGGTCCACACAAGCCTCTATATAGATGGCTATTAGAGGGTGTTTCTCTCTCTCATCATGTATTTCATTCTCTCCTTTGCAGGTGGGTTCTTACTGGTTTGGACCGGTTCGGCCGAGTAGGTAGTAACTTGGCCGGCCACACACCCTGAACCGGTTCTATTGGCGACACCATAGGCAGCACCATCTTGTTTTTTTTTGCTTCTGCGCATGCGTAGACTCTACTTTTTAACTACTGCACATGCGTGCATAGCATGCATCATAGCATGCCCGAAGCATGTCCTTGAGCGAACCAGCAGTAACAGAAGCGGGAACCCACCCCTGCTCCTTTGGGTCTAAGCGGTAAGGGATTTTTATCTATCATGTATATGTTTGTATATTTCTGTATATATAAACCACTGTTAATTGTGTTAAGGCTCTGTGTGCTATGTGCTGTGTGCTGTGTGCTGTGTTTTGCTCCTGGGTTTATCTCATATTAATAGTCATTCTGCCAAAACTCTGACAAATTGCAACGTAGTTCTTTTGTATAATGGCACCAATATTCATAATGAAAACATAAGGAAACATAGATAAAGGCCCGGCTTCACATTTTTCTTTCATCTGTGAGAGGTGGGAAACTCCTTCTGGAACCCCAAAATACTACAGCTCTGACTGTTAAAAGTTATTGTTATAAAGTCATCTGATTTGAGATCCACAAAAGCATGCTGATGTTTATAACAAGAAGCAATATCCAGATACTTGAGATTTTTATCCCATCGCCCTTTTGTGCTAATGTATAGCTATATCTCAGTTTTATCTGAAAGCTGAATTATTGCTTGGGATGCCAAGTGGTACATAGCTAAAAGCTTCAATATGCATCCTACTTTATGGAAGGCCACAACCAAGCAATAGATTTAGATGCACATTAACATTTACATCACTTGTCTGCCTAGAAGTCTACTTCTGCATTTGAATTTATTGTGATGGGATAAGAATAGGATAGGCCTAATACATAGCTATGTAATCTTGATTAAGCCAACTGACATAGTTATGTTTTACTTTTTGGTACAGCTGAGAACCTATGACAGCAATTGTGTAAAAAATCCAATGCATCAAGATATAAATCAATAATGTTTTGTGACAGCAGCAATAGCAAAAAGAAAAAGAAAGTCATGTTAAAAAAGGAGGTTACACAAACCTTATGGTTGGTTCAGAACATACTTCAAATACTAAGCAACGAATTCACTTGACTGAATCGCAATGAATTCATTAAATAGGATAATCACAATTGCAATGTATTTTCATACCACTCGCAACTTATGCAATTCCACCCCAAGAGGACCAGAAGTATCATCTTATTCCGGAAAAAAATATGGCTGAAATTTGTATAATTTACATAAGCTAGAACCGCGATGGCCAACCTATGGCACGCATGCCCGAAGTGAGCCATGTTGTCTGCTTGTGCGCCGCTGCCCATTTCTCTTCCGGGTTTCGATCAACTTTGTGTATGCAGCAGTGCCACAAACTGGAAGAGCTCGCCTTCCATTTTACAGCGTGAGCATGCGTGCCACCCAGCTGATCGTTGCACATGCATGCACCCAGTAATTGGAAGACTTGCTGGCCGGCACGCATGGATGCACCGGAAACCAGAAGTTCATTTTCCGGTGCGCGCAAGTCCCCTGGAAAGCTTTACTTCCGGGTCATGTCTTAGACAAGCACATGGACATGCACTCCCTTTCTGGCACTCAGTGCCGAAAATGTTCGCCATCACTGGGCTAGAATATCAACCTTTTACTGATGCAAAATTTGGGGTAGAGATTTTCTTTATCTGAGGCACACAGATGTTTGATAAGGAAAAAAAATAGTATTTATCCATGTTAAAGTCTAACAAGGCTTCTATAACTTCCACAGCAATATCTAAAACTTTTCAAGGCTTATATTGATTCCAATGTCATCAGCTAAAATCAACTATGTAGCTGTATCTTTACAATTACAGATAATGCAAAAGAGCATCTAAAGACATCTGTTACGGAGGTCTTCCAAATTCTCAAACAGTCCCAGCTCTGGCACAACAAGAACACATCCCACCTCACCTGCCCTATCAAATAACAGGTAGGGCATTTACAATCTAGATTTGTACCACTGCCATTTTATCCTTAACAGGGAAATCCATTTTAGCTCAGCAAATGCCATCTCAAAAACTATAACGTATCGTTACTTTGTGATTCAAGTGATGGCCCCTACTGTTACTGGTGGGTCTTTCTGATTGGCCCCTAGCTCAAGGCTGCCATTGTCACTACATGATAATGTGATGAGAAAAAGAGGTTGGAACACAAAATTACTGGTTTGTCAGCATTTAAAATCACAAGAGTTTCTAAGAAACTTATTAAGAGTTTCAATGCATTTATTTGTTTATTTTTTAAAGAAACTGACCTCCTCATTGCATAGCTTCCTTTCAAGCTACTGATGGGGGTCTTTTTGTTTTTGTTTTAAACAGACGTGAATATTTGTTCACAAAAAGCTGACCGGAACAGAGTAGAGTGGAATATCACTGATTTCTTTTCAGTGTAAGAAAAACACAAAAGAAAGTTTGTTCAGGGACAGACTCAGCAGAATGTGAGGTAGAGGAATAAGGCACCCAATTTAGGGCCTATCTAGAATTACAGCAGAAAAGCATGGACTGCCCAACTATTATGCTCAGCTATTGGTTACCAAGTAGCTAAAGCAAAAAAATTGGCATCTTGATATTCAAGATCTGCAAACAGCCCATGCTAAATTTGAGTTTTGGATTCGGTGAGGAAGAATTGGGAGATGAAAAGCCTGGCCATTTGCAAGATCACAGTTGATGCTCATGTACCCTTTCACACACATACAGGCTCCTTCATGGTAAAAAAAAGGTTAAACAATGTAATGAAAGAAATGTCTTTTGAGGAAAAAAAAGTAAACATAATCAATAAGATGGTCCCGAAGGCTAATTTTACAAACAATGAGTATTATATGTAATAGACAGCTTCAGAAGAGGAACATAACATGATTTGGAGATTTCATTTAAAGGTAAAGGTTCCCCTCGAACATATGTGCTAGTTGTTCCCGACTCTAGGGGGCAGTGCTCTGTTTCAAAGCCAAAGAGCCAGCGCTGTCAGAAGACGTCTTGTTATCTTACCACCAAAAGTGGTGCATATTTTTACAAGCTTTCGAACTGCTGGGTTTGCAGAAGCTGGGACAAGTAACAGGAGCTCACTCCGTTACGCGGCCCTAGGGATTTGAACCACCGAACTGCTGACCTTCTGATCGACAAGTTCAGTGTCTTAGCCAATGAACCACCGCATCCCTATAGATTTTATTTAGAGCACAGCAAAGTTTACTTCAGTTAATGAGCCCAGAACCTGACTATAAAAGATATGCATGTCTCTTTTTTTTTGTTTCTGTTAAAAAAAATTGAAAATGACTTACCTTGACTATGCCACGGATGTGCATTTTTGCTATCATCTCTGCCGTGTAGAGAAACATCAGCAACGTATCAAGAGCAAATGTCACATACTGCAGGGGAGGATAATGCTCAAAGGTCTTTGGGGTATTCATGCACACCGAAATGACACTGATAATGGCACAGATGCGCAGTAAAGAATGCACCCACTGAGGAATACAAAACAGCAATAAAGTTTTTATCAACTCGTATAACTACGTATACTTTTTAATGTTGTTTCACATCTAACAGTTTAAAATAACATACTGAATGCAAAAAAAAATGTTTAGGTATTGAATGCTTCTACTGCTAAAAACATCTACTATTATATCATATACTGTAATAGGAATTAAAACAATTACTCTTGCTCATTGGTCCTTTAGCACTATTCATGTATAGTCCACCCTTGATGTCAGCGCTGAATCAGCTCTGCCATGCGAATCAGCTGAGCTAAAAAACAAGGTAATATAGAACAGGGAATGATGGGGGCGAGAGGCCAACCAGAGGTGGTATTTGCTGGTTCTCCAAAATACTCAAAATTTCCGCTACCGGTTCACCCAAACCGGTCCAAACCAGCTGAATACCACCTCTGGTACCATGTAAATGAGACAGTTTCCCCTTTCCCTCTCCACAAAATTTAGAATAATTTGCATTGCAGTGGTTTAGGACAATCAGGATTTCATTCCATTTTTCATTTGTTTAAAGTTTTGAAATTGCTGCCTGCTTGTCCAGTCTCATGGTTCTCAGTCCAAGCAGGAAATTTTGGGTCCTCCAATAAAAATGCAAATGTTTTTTTTTAACAATTTAATTGTGTTTTTCCTCTTTTTGAACAGTTGTATTATTTGATATTCTTTTTAAAACAGCCCTTTTAAAGATGGTGTATGTAGCATGGAGCTAGAATATTTCCATGTTTCCTGTTGGCTTCATTATTGTCAGTAGTGAATTTCATTATGAGCTTGTATACTTGATTTTCCCTTTTCTTAACGGAATGTGACACTTCTGTTCCACTTCTGTTTTAATAGAATGCTTCAATACTCCTCAGAACTCAGAATTGTTTTCAGATTATTTTTTTAAATTTAACAGAATACTTTTGTCATGTTAGACTGGATTTATGCAAAGTATTAAAAAAGGAAAGGGATTAAAAAATAAAATAAATAGTAAATAGTAAAATTTACGAAGGCCTTGTTCAGAGGTGTGCAAAGATAAGGCTTAAAGTGGGTCTTTTCAATCCCTAAATCTTCTTCTTCAATTCTTTTTATATATTAATTTCCTTAGATAAACAGCAGTTCTAAGAGAAGAAACTGATATCATATATCACATATGAATGTGTGTATATATATTTAAGATTCTGTGAGATAATATATATATATACATACATACACAGTATGTATGCAGTTGTGGGCTTCAAAAATTTTAGCAATGGGTTCTCTGCCTGGTTGCTGGGTGGGCATGGCCATATGGGTGTGGCCTAGTCAACCTCCTGCAGTTGACTAGGCGTTTTCACCCTCCCTTGAGGCTCCGGAGGCTTTCCTTCCTCTGGTAGGGTGAAAATGGCCTCCCCCAGGGTGTGGAGGTACTCCGGAACTTCCAGAAGGCCTGTTTTGCACCCTCCCTGAGCCTCTGTGTGGGCTGTACTTACCTGGCATCCCAAAAGGGCCATGTGAGCACTCCTGGGAGGGGTGGGGCAGGGTGGACGGGGCCAGCCAGGGGTGGGATTTACGGGCAGATTCTTAGCTAGATGTTCTCCCGTGCAAACCCACAGCAGCCCACCCCTCTAAATGTATGAATGTGTGTGTGTGTGTGTGTGTCTGTGTGTGTGTGTGTGTATTAATGCAACTGCATTATACATCTCTTTCTTCATTTAGTCATCATTTACTATTGATTCATTCGGTCATATTATGAATTAGAAACTGTTATTTAGATATTCCCAATAACAAAGTATCTTTTCAAAATCCACTGAATTCAAATAACAGATATGTAAGCACATACATTTGTTTACCTATTGAGAGAAATTTAAGTACATAATTTGCATTGATTGCAGAAAACATCAATGGAACTTAACAACACTTAATTACATACAAAGGTAAGAAAGTTAAGGCAGTATTTCCTACTTACTGGTTTGTTAACCCACAGGATATCCGCGTTGTCTGATAAGGATTCATCAGGACCAAAATCTGTTACAGGCTGGGCTTCTACCCTAGAACTTTGTTTCCTTTTCAGCATACTGAAATTAGCTTTGTTTATATAAAACTGTGAAATGTCCTAAAAAAAGAAAAGCAGGAAAATCATGCTGCAATCTGCTTGACAAGATTAAAGATTATGACATTCGTCCAGATCCCTGTTGTTTAAATTATGAAAATAAACACAGAAACAAGGCCATTACAGATTTGACTTTACTAGATTAGGCATGTACATGGCAGCCAATTTACTTTACATTATCCCCGTCTTTTTTTCTTCATTTAGTCATCATTTGGTACTGATTCATTCTGTCATATTATGGATTAGAAACTCTTATTTCGTTCTTCGCGCTAACTAAAAAAAAATTAGGTAGGAATAATTTGTTACTAGATGTTTGCATGTCGCTCCTTTTAAGAAATCTAAATTCTTAGTTTACAAATCCTAGATTACTTGGGAAGAAACAAAGAATTGTTGTTGAGCCTAAGTATGAACAACATGCTAAGGAAATCATTTATTGTTTTCCAATAATGGTTTCCATTTGGATTTGGTACAGAACTTTAAAAAACTATATTTGTATGGATGCATGTTTAAAATAGACATTTACACATAGACACACCTACAATCGAAATATTTCTGTGTTTTGCTATCCATTTGATTACCAAAAGTGACCATTGAGTGTTTGCCACCACTACCAAATTAAGTGGCAGATATGTTAAAGATATGCAGCAGAGTGCTATGATAGAAGATAACTGAAGTTTCAAGATGCTTTCTTCACATCTCAGCCATGTCATTGTACAATGTTATTAATAATTGCTTTAACATTTACTATTCATTATTGTAGCTTATTTGAAAAGCTGAAGGAAAGCGGGATTATAGATTTGAGTAAGATCTTGTGCTGCTAGTATATAAAATTCATTGTACAAAAACATTAAAAGTAATTCTCTTTGCTATAGTTGACTGCTTCTGAGCAGATTTTAGCTATTACACAAACCATGATTTATATTATCACCTGCGTGCGAAAAAAATTATTGAATGAAAAGCATTTTACCCTTTAGCAAAAATAAATAGTGCTGTGTTGAAAAATGCAAAACCATGTATTCATATGTTACAGCAGTTTTCAATATAAAACACCTGGATATAAGCTGAACTGAACTGGCTGACAGGAAGTCTAATATTAATTCTGCTGATGTGATCAGGAGAACGGAAATACCAAAAGGTTTGGATTAGCAGGAATAGGTAGATTTGTAAAAGCAGTTTTACCATATTATAGGAATGAATGTGTGAAATTAGAAAAAATAACAAAAATACTTCCAAATAACTGTGATGAATATGTCTTGTGTATGTATTAGCATACATAATGCTAATTAAACTAAACCATGCCATGGGGTAGTATTTACTTACTGTCCCTACTAGTTCACAAATGTGACCGTGTGTGCACGCATACCCTTTTGGTGGAAAAAAGGGCCAAAATGGGATGCCATAGAGCAGGGGCGGGTAGGCGGGGCCATCTGCGATTTCCGCTACCGGTTTGGGCGAACTGGTCCAAGCTGGTAGAATACCAGTTCTGATACTATGCTAATATGAAGAAGGAACTAGTAGGAACTCAGTCTTTTTCTATAGATTTGACAGTCTAAAATGTGTAAACAGCTTTCAAAATTGCTTCTTCCCATACCTTCATTTCTTTCATTTAAAACTGGAAAACTGTAGGATAATTGACCGATGACAATTTTAAACCAACTTCTTTCTGACAGGTAGAATTATGGTTAGTAAATTCCACATTAAACTGCAAATCCCATTTTGGACATAATCATATTAAATTATGATGTACACTCAAAATGAGGGAGAGAAGAGGCAAGAAAAGAACATGAGGTACTATTACGCATTCTCCGCCAAAGTTTATGAAACTAGAAACTAGGTCCAAAAACTAACATAAAATTTTACTTTAATTTTAAATTTATGAGTGCTTAAAATCTGAAATGAGTTTTAAAACTGTCTTAAACAAGCATACGTGTTTTTTATTTTAAAAATATTGGTCCTACATAACATTTATGCGTATAAACATAAACATATACCACATTTTACATTGTCCTGCAAACTTCTCAATTTAGCTATCTTTGAAAATAGTTGGCTCTTGGCGCTCTCAGAATTTCTACCTGTGATAGTTGTGAATTCTGGAAATTATAAATTCAACCTATTAAAGAAATACTAGTCAAAGAAGAATTATTTAACTCATTAAATAATGATTAGGTTGATGGTTTGTAATGTCCTGGATCTATTTTTCCCCCTTTTTTTTGAAGATGGGAATCACATTAGCTCTTTTCCAAACCTCAGATAGTTCCCCCGTGTGCCAGGATCCTTGAAAGATACAGTTTAATGATTATGAGAAAACATCTGCCAGCTCCTTCAGAACTCTGGAATGATCATGTAATTCATCAGGTTCTGGTGATTTGAACTCCTCAAGATCAGACAGGTGTTTTCTTACCATTTTCTTGCTTAGTTTAATTTTTATTTCTAGTCTGTCTTTTACGGTTATGTTTTTGGGCTATAGTTTCTTTTTACATGAAGACTGATGCAAAGAATGAGTTAATCAGCTCTGCTTTCTCGGATGTATTTGATGCTACTTGTGGGAATATAAGTCAGAATTCCTACAATACATGGCAGCAAACCTGACTGTTTACTTAATAGGACACAACAGGAAGTCATGTATTAGGCCAGTGATGCTGAACCTTTTCGGCACCGAGTACCAAAAAGTTTGCATGAAAACGTCTCGCGCACATGCTCATCAGCACCACGCTTTGGAAAAGCTGAACTTTTGGTTTCTAACATGCATATGTGCCCAACGATCAGCTAGCTGGCACGCATGCCCAGGACTGTTTTTGGCACTGCCGTGCACATGAAGGGACCACGCTCCAGAAAAGCCGAACTTATGGGTTCTGGCATGCATGCGCACTGATAATCAGTTGGCCGATGTGCATGCACAAACCAGTTTTCAACACTGCTGTGCACGTGAAGGACAGCTGATCATCATGCATGCATGCATGCCAGAAACCAGGAAGACAAACAGGCAAGGCTATGCGTGCCGGGAGACATGGCTTCGTGTGCCACTTTGGGCACGTGTGCCATAGGTTCACCATCACGGTATTAGGCTGTGTGATAAAATTATTGATCAGTCTCTGTCTCGTGCTCTCTGAATATGTGTGAGATACATATATGCGCACATAAACATATGCTTTCCCCATCCCCGTGGTGGGTTTCAAATTTTATTAGAATCTCTTCTGTAGGTGTGGCCTGCTTTGTGGAAATGGCTTGCCAACCATGTGACTGGGTGGGAGTTGCTTGCAAGCCATGTGACAGGGTGGGCATGGCCAACTTGTAAAATGTGGTGAAACTCACTTAACAACGCTCTTGCTTAGCAACCAAAATGTTGGCTCAGAAACTCTGGCATTTGAAGCATGCAAGTCTTAAAGCTGTCAAGTTACAAGACCCTTGCACCCCTAACCCTTTGGGGGAAAAAAACCCAGGGGTGTTCAAACTTGAAAGCTTTAAGACTTGTGGATTTCAACTCCCAGAATTCCTCCTCCAGTCTTGTTGGCTCAGGAACTCTGGCATTGAAGTCTGCAAATATTAAAGCTATCAAGTTACAAGACACTTGCACCCGTAACCCTTTAGGGGAAAAAAAACCCAGGGGTGTTCAAACTTGACACCTTTAAGACTTGTCAATTCCCAGAATTCCTCCTCTCACTCTTCATCTTGATGACGGGTGGATGGGCGGGGGGAGGGAGCTGGAACCTGTTCTAAACGGCACTGTAGATTTGTGGAACTGTAGATTTGTGGAACTGTAGATTTGTGGAACTATAGAAGAGGTTAGAACTGGCAGGAACCCATCCCTGCCCCATCCTTACATGATAACTGCAAATGAATATTAAAAAAGGTTTCAGTACCAACATATCTTGTTCTGTAAATCAAATAGACTATCACAATATGTTATTCAGATACAGCTACCATTACAGATAAAACCCCGAAATATTATCTTCAGCTTTTCCAAAAAATTACAGCTTTCCATAAACCCACAACTTCTGAAAACTTTGTGAAACTCATAATAGCAATGATAGGCAAGTGAAGGCTACGGCCTTCTTTGTGTATTATGTCATAATATTCAAGAACTGAATGTTAATATATACAATCTGGGTAAATAAGGTAAACAAAACAGATTCTAATAGCTTATTTTGACCAATGAGCTTGATGATAGTTTATTAGAGATTAACAATGTTACAGGTCTAGCTATTGAGATTTGGAGTGGGAGGGCAAGTGGTTAAGGCACCAAGCCAGAAACCAAGAGGTCATGAGTTCAACTCTTGCTTTAGTCATAAAAACAGCTGGGTGACTTATTCTGATCTAAATATGTGGATAGACTAGCAATTCGCAGAGTAGAACTTAAACTGGAAATTAACCTCACTATTTTTCCAACACCCAGAACTCTAGAGAGCAGACGCAGATTACCTTCACAGCACCTTTTAATGCATCAGATGGCCATGGAACTTCATAAAGTTCCCATTCCATGCAGCCATATAGAATATAACTACCACAACAATGGAAAAAATAATTTCCCAGTACATTAAAATGTCTTGGAAACCACCAGCATATTACATCAACCACCAGGCACGACAGCAGCCATTAAACCAACAAAATGCCATCTTAAACAAATCCAGAGACACAACTAAAAAAAGAACAAGAATCATATATAACATACAACGCAAAGATTGTGAAAGCCACTGAGTAGAAAAACTAGGCAGAAGAAGTAGCAGAACAAAGACACGAATAGACAAATTTACACGTAGGCAAATTTAATACTGCCCTTATTGTTGTATAGTAGTGAAAAATCTGGAGAAGTCATGTAGCACCATTTCCAAGTTAAAAAAAAAATATTATCAAGGGCAAGAAAGGGACTTCTATTGGAATTTTTATTAAGTACAATGGAAAGTGCAGAGTTTTTCAGCTAACATTTAGAAGCCTTGCCCCATTAATCAAGGCTTCCAAGATTTTTGTTTTGTTTGTTTTAAACAAACAGATTCTGTAGCATGAAATTGTTTGAAAGCCACTGTAATAGTCAAAACAAATCAATTTCTTATTATAGTCAAAGGCAGCCTAAGGAAGGTGGTGGTGGGGTGTACAGTCGTTAAAAAGTATACAGAATAAAAATCTACATCTAAGAAAAGTTATGAAACTCACAAACTACATATTGATTCACTATCAGTATGAGCAGGGATGGGCTGCTGGCCATTCGCAGGGGTTCAGCAGAATCTTTTTGCTAAGATGCTGTGCAGTCCAGAGAACCCCCAAATCCCACTCCTGGCTGGACCTGCCCACCCCACCCTGCCCTTTCCAGGAGTCCCCACACAGCCTGTTTTGGATGCAGGTAAGCGCGGGGTGTGCGCAAAGGATCAGGGAGGGTGAAAAAAGGTCCTACTGGAAGTTTATGAAGATTGGAAACGGGCCCATTTCCAGCCTCCAGAGGGCCTCTGGAGCCTGGGGTAGCCGTTTTCGCTCTCCCGGAGGCTCAAGAAAAGCATCTGGAGCCAGGGTGTGTGTGGCAAAAATCCACACACACCCTGGCCATGGTGCTGGAGGCCAACTAGGCCAGGTCCACCTAGCAACCATGCAGAGAACCCCTTGCTAAAATTTTTGAAGCCCAACCCTGAGTATGAGTTTATAGCAAAGTCCTGGGTAATTTTTCTAGATTATATCCTTTTTTAAAACAAGAAGATGTCTATTTCTAAACTCGCATTTGCAAAAATCTCACTGTCTTAAAGAAATCAGGAAGAAGTTTCCTCTCGGAAAACCACATTCAGATGGTTTCCGGATTTTGTGAAAATATATGGAGCTCCCTGACTTCACAAGAACAAGCATGGCGCACAATTTCCAATGTTCAGTTTCCATGGAAGCAACAGTATAATTTCGAATGCAGAGGGGAGAGAAAAAAAGAAACAACAGAAATGATACATATCTTGATATACTTTTGATAATGAGAAATGTCTGAATAACACTGTTTAGTGATTGAAGAATTCGGAACTTGGCAATTAGGATAATGAATGAATCAAAGATAATTACACTGAAAGGGCATGTTCTGCTTTTGGTCTTTGTGATCTTAAATCTCATTTCAATCCAGTGAGAGTAGAAGGAAGAGCCATACAGGAGCCTAATTCAATTCCTTTTCCAGCATACTCAAAATATTAACAAGATGACATGGATATCTGAACTATGCAATGTTAATACACTAAATAATAGAACTATAATTCTGAAAACTGATCTTATGTCTAAGATATGTTGACTCTTTTCTAAAAACATGGGATATACCCATGATGGCATGCAGAGCCCTCTGCTGGCATGCATGCCATCGCCCCAGGTCAGATCTCTGTCACGTTTCTTTTATGACCTTCAGTTTCCCTGCAAGCGACGATACAGAAGCTCATGAAAGATAAAGATGTTACCTCTTGCTGCACTGCCCGTGTTGGGATGCCCTGCCTCCTGCCGGCCAGCTGGTTTTCGGGTCTCTGCTGCACATGCATGCATGTCCATGCATGTGTGTATGTCTACTGCTATGTGCATGTTTGTACATGTGCACATCCACACCTTTCCATTTGGGCATGTGTGTGCAGATTGGGCACTCGGTGGATAAAAGGTTCACCATCACTGGGATATACCATGTACACTATTATGTCTCATGAATTTCATCATGTTTTGACATACTTAAAGAATTTCTGCAATTTAACTCGGCTAGGTGGCGCAGTGGTTAAATGCAGCACTGCAGGCTACTTCAGCTGACTGCAGTTCTGCAGTTCGGCTGTTCAAATCTCACCGGCTCAGGGTTGACTCAGCCTTCCATCCTTCCGAGGTAGGTAAAATGAGGATCTGGATTGTTGTTGGGGGCAATATGCTGACTCGGTAAACCGCTTAGAGAGGGCTGAAAGCCCTCTGAAGCGGTATATAAGTCTAAGCGGTATATAAGTCTAATTGCTATTGCTATTTTTAATAAACCATTTCAACAACTTGTTGACAATCCCTGAACTTTTTTTTAAAAAATTCAGCTTTGTCCTACAATATGGGTTCAATGACACAGCTCAAAAAAAGGCTTAGTCTGGGTGACTTTGGGTCAGTCATTCTCTCCTTAGCCCTACCCACTTTGCAGAGTTGTCCTTGTGGGGAAAACAGGAGGAAAAAGGAGTCTTAGATATCCTTGATTTATTAAAAAAGAGTAAAGGTGGGATATAAATAAATAATTAAATAAATAAATAAAATAAGCACTATCCCAATAGATAAATATTCCATTTGAATTAAAAGTCGGTGAGAAAACATGTATTAAATTTTTTATTGACTGATCACTTCAGAACTACTAGTTCACACATTCAGTGTGCTTTATTTCTACATAAATAAAACATACAATATATATAATATCTAAATAAAAAGGTAACATATTTAAAAATATTCATCACTGATGTATCCTTGGAATTCAAGATGGCTTTTGTGTAGATCTGTCATCATTTTATCTCCAGAGAGATTCTATTGGATAACTAACTAAAAGAGGGAACAACTGAAGCAGAGAAACCAACAAATTCTATATAAAATATTTTACCCAAACTTAAATGAAGACCGTGAAATTATGTCATAGGACAAATAGGCAGAAAACCAGCAGATGGTATCCACAAAGACTGCAACTGCAACTAATTTTTCAACAGCTGAATATACCACCTTCCCAGTAGTGGGTTCCAGATTCCGTTGCAACCAGTACTGTTGGAATGGGGACTGCGCAGCACACACATGCGTCCTTACCTCTTGCAACACCTCCGTGAGCCTCCACGACACTCCAGCTGCTCGGCAGAGCATCGTGCAGGCATCATGCGTTCCATGCACGGAAGCGCTGAAGAGCTCAAATACAGGTAAGGAGCTCGGGCAAGCAGTGAGCTCCAGAGGGCCCACCGGAGCACCATACCGGAACGGTACCCAATACTCCAGGCAGGCAACCGTACGCCCGCACTGGGCCATACCACCTGCAACCCACCACTGCACCTTCTGCCTCAAAGAGGCTGCCAATGCATGGGCCCAGCTGGAAATCATGAATGAAGATAAATATGCATTTCCCAGTATAATGTTGTAGGAACCCATCCTCACCAGAATGTGCCATTAGGTCTAGAAATCCCAGGTCCTAGTCCAGTATCTCCATCCATACTCTCTCATGGGTAACTCATCATCAAATATGAAATAGCTGTGAATTTCTTAATGATCATTTGCATTGGTAAAAGACCAGTTGTGGCTACTAGATACCTGAGCCCACTTCAGAAATTCACAGAATACGATTCAATTTAATTATTATAAGCTTTCATCTAGTGTCTATGGATATTCTGAGTCATCCAGGTCAGGGTTGTCCCAAAGGTGCCTTTTTCATACCTGAAGAGATGAAGAAGCTTCTTGGATGAGGAGCGAAATGTCTTCAAAGAAAACCTAGAAAGTCCAGTTGAAAAAAGCACATTTGGGACTTTTATCTAGTGTTTTTATTTCATACTATTCATTTCCCAAATGTCTTTGGTCAAGATTGGGCCATAAGCAACTGCACTATTAAAGAATCGTTATTTTGCTGTTAAAGGACCACAGGGTTGTGTCCAGATGTGATGATATCAACCTGGGTCAGGTTTAAAATTATATTGGCTTGGGTGTTTGGTTTATTGTTTTTAAATAACTGTGTGAAAACATTCAGAGGTTTGATGCACCTACACTATATTGCCAAAAGTATTCGCTCACCCATCCAAATAATCAGAATCAGGTGTTCCAATCACTTCCATGGCCACAGGTGTATAAAATCAAGTACCTAGGTATGCAGACTGTTTTTACAAACATTTGTGAAAAATGGGTCCTCTCAGGAGCTCAGTGAATTCCAGCGTGGAACTGTGATAGGATGCCGCCTGTGCAACAAATCCAGTCGTGAAATTTCCTCGCTCCTAAATATTCCACAGTCAACTGTCAGCTGTATTATAAGAACGTGGAAGTGTTTGGACAACAGCAACTCAGCCACGAAGTGGTAGGCTATGTAAACTCGTCCAACATCAGTGTGTGACCTCACAAATGCGCTTCTGGAAGAATGGTCAAAAATTCCCATAAACACACACCTGAACCTTGTGGACAGCCTTCCCAGAAGAGTTGAAGCTGTTATAGCTGCAAAGGGTGGGCCGATGTCATATTGAACCTTATGCATTAGGAATGGGATGTCACTTACAGTAAGTTCATATGCGAGCAAAGGCAGGTGAGCGAATACTTTTGGCAATATAGTGTATCTTGAAGAAAATTACAGAATGGGTTTACTGCTGAATTTTAGTGGCATGAGCAACGGTTCTGAGAGAATTATAGAATCACATGCAGTTATAGATTGTCCACTCCTGGTATAAATGCTTCGTGTCACTCTGCTTCATGCACTCTTGGCCTATCTAGGTCTGTGACTACCATTGACCTCTTTCTGAACATAAATCATGGCCTCTATAAATGTTCGTGTGAACTGCCTGTGTGACTCAAGCAAATGAAGAATCCTATGCCTCAAAAATATTTTAAGTGGCACATATGGTATAGATCCATTTATTTGAAATTGGTATTTATATCACCGCTCCATAAGTAAGAAACATTAACGATTAACATTAAGAAGCATGCAAAATGATATAATTTGCTTTGAGCATAACATTTTACAAAGCTTTCTGTTTCAAGTACTATGCAAAAATTACTCCCGGACCATGAGATGTACTGTTTTGAGCATTTCAGAAGTATCTCAAGCTCAAAACAGCACTGTTTCATGCTCTAGGTACTCAAAACAGCTCACAAAGCAGCCTATTTTCAAATCTAAACTATAAGCTTTGAACTATTTCATGCTTGAAACATTTTGCACACCCATACAAGGTACAAGTGTTTCATGCTTGAAACAGTTTGCATTTTGAAACATTTTACATTTTGAAACATTTTGCATTTTGAAACATTTGCATACCCCAAGAGACACAAGAGGAAAGATGTGAAGGAATAAGCAGTTTGATAACAAATAAGCAATAGCATTTTGGCTAAACTTACATTTCAAAATAATAGATTTTTTCATTACAGAACATTATAACCTAGTACAACATAAAAGCTAGAAAAGGGACAATTTACCAAGGAAGAATACCCAGAGACAGTAAATAATTATAGAAAGGAAGGACATTGGAAACTTAAAGGTAAGAATCAATTAAAATTGGGGAAAGAGGCTAAAAATAGCAAATATGGCTTCTTTGGTACCTTCAAAATAAAGAGAAAGAAAATACCTCTCTATGATCTGTTCAATAAAGATAACTAGGAAAGAAAAGGTAAAAAAGGTAGAAAAGGAAAGCAAAGAAAAAACAAGACAGAACTGTTCAAAACTATTCTGGTTCAGCGTTCCCCAGCAAGAGGGAATGTTTTCTACTGGGAAATTGTAAACAGTCGGATGGAGGAACAAACTGAAAAGTTACCAAAAAAAGTGAAACGGCTATTTATGTTCAATGACTTTAAATTTTAAGATGAACTTCATCTTTGTGTATTGAATGGCCTTTTTGATGTACTGGCCAAACCTTTATGACCTTTGAAAAATCTGCAGAAAGATAAGAGGGCGATACAACTGGAGGAAAGCAAATATCCCTATCTTCAAAAAGGGGGGAAGAAGATTCAGCAATCCTCCTCAGCTGGATATGAACACATGGGAAGATTCTAAAACAGGTCATACACTGATGGATCTTATGAGCACTTTGAAAATAATTTAGCCAAAAGCAGCACTTACAGGTTTCTGCCACAATTTTTTGATTGAAGTTTTCTTACCCCCCCCCCCGTTTCCCTGAAAATAAGCCCTCCCCCCAAAATAAGACCTCCTGAAAATATTACAACGCAGCAGCAGCCATGAAGTGACCAAGCTTCCTGCCTCCTGAACCTCAAAAATAATAAGACCTCCCTAAAAATAAGGCTGTGCTTATTTTGGAGGTCAAAAGAAAATAATACCCTGTCTTATTTTGGGGGAAACATGGTAGTATAATGAGAATGCTGTGGACACATCTTGGTTTCATCTAACACCATGAGATGGGATAGCATTATAACTAATGAGGAGCAAAGCAGGATTAATAATAGTACTGAAAGAATAAATTTTTGTTTTTAACTTTGTTGTACATCACCCAGTGTCACTTGACTGTGAGATGGAGGGCTATATAAACATGACAAATAAATAAATAAAATCAACTGAATGATGATATTAATAGAGAGACATGAAGTTCATTCCAGAGTCTTGAATTGAACATTTTTATTTTTGATTTGAATGAAGAAGAAATATTTGTCAAACTTGTAGATAACACAATATTGGGTGATTAGTTATGATCCTTACAAACAGAAATAAAATTGAAAACAACGTTGAACAGTTAGGCAAATGGGCTGAAATATCAATATGTAATACAACAATGAAATGCACAGTTGTGCTCTTAGGAAACAACCATTTAATGTGAACATGGGATATTTGGGTTGGCAAAAATACTTGTGAAAATGATCTTGGAATAGTAATTAATTTCACACTGAACATGTGTCAGCAGTGATGTGGCTGCAAAACAAGCAAAAACTATTTTAGACTCCATTAACTACAATTTCTAAAACACAAGCAACAATTACTCCATTTTATTATGCGTTGTTCATATTTTATCTTGAACAATAGGTTCTGTTCCGGGCATTACAATTTAAGAATTCAGAAAAGCAGAGCTAGGACAAAAAGAGAAGGACAGCAAGGATGAGCAAGGGATTAGAAACAAGTTTTAGGAAGAGAGATGAAAGGATCTGAAAAGTGTTTAGTCTTGAGAAGACCAAGACAGCATTCTTCCAAAAGGTCACCTTGAAAAACTTAAAGATCTATCTTCTCTGAAGGCAGGAATCAAAATACAGATCTCGTTGACTTACAATGATTGTTCATCAGCTCAGAGCCTCCCTCTCTGCTAGAAGCACCATATATTCTAAATAACAACTGCAACAGGGAGAGCAGAAATTGCGTGGTCACCTCACTTAATGACCACAACATCATATTATCATAATTCTGGGCTCAGCTGTGGTCATAAGTCAAGGACTACTTATAAAGTGCGTAAGTGCATACTATAAAAAAGATAGATTTCACTTACGTATATTGGCAAAAGCTCCCAAACAATGAGAACATTTTAACTACAGCAAAGAAGGCTCTTCTCCTGGATCCCGCCAATCAGAGATCTTCAACAGCCTCCTCTGGTTCAGCACTAGCAGGGCAGGCTTTTCTTAGCAGGATGACCAGGTTCATCAGGTTGTCTGGACCAAAGACTATGGAGTGCTTTAAAGGTCATAACCGACACCTTAAACTGCATCCAGAAGCAAACTGGCAGCCAGTGCTGCTTGCAAAGCAATAGTGTAATATGGGTCATTCTAAGTCTAAGCCCCCACCCCCCCAAACACTGCTTATGCTGATACTTTGTACCAGCTGAAACTTCCCAAAGCATTTCAAGGGTAGCCCAGGTAAAGCACACTGCCATAATCCAGACAAGAGATGACTTGGGGAAGAGTGACCAAGTGCAGGGAGTCCTGATCAAGGAAAGGCCGCGTGTGGTGCATAAACCAAAGTTGTGCAAAGGCTCTCCTAGTCACGACTGCCACTTGGTCTTCAAGCAGTAGCCTGGAGTCCAGAGAACCCCTAAGTTGCAAACTGGGTCTGAATGAGGTAGTGCAACCCCATCCAGAACTAAAGATGTCAAAGACCCAGATCGCGATGTTCCATGCAGCCAAAGCTACTCAGTCCTGCTAGGGTTTAGTGGTAGTCCACTGTCCCCATCCAGGTTCCTACAGCCTCCAGACCTCCTGAAAGAGTAGCGACAGCATCACTTAGTCACCAGACATGAAGATGTAAAATTGAATATCATCAGCATATTAATAATATTTCAACCCATAGTGATGAATGATTTCATCCAGTGGCTTCATGTAGATCAACGGTGTCAAATTCATGGCCCGCGGACTGGATCCGGTCCATGATGTTGTCAGATCTGGCCCGTAGGGTCATCCTAAAAAATGTAAGGAGCCAGCCTGCATTCACTTTGGCCTGGTTTACTCCCATCACTACCACGTCGCTTCAGCCTGGTCTACCCAATGCAAAGAGGAAACATGCCGGCAGTTTGGGGAGTGGCATCAAGCTGGCATATGCCCACCCAGCTCACCACATCACCCAGTCAGCCATGCCTAGTGAATGGCATCAAGCTGGCCATGCCCACCCAGTAGGCCACATCTGCTCAGCCATCCGAGGTCAACCACAGCCCTTATGTGGCCCTCAATGAAATTGAGTTCGACACCCCTAATGTAGATATTAAAGAGCGGAGAGAATACCAAGCCCTATGATGCCCTGTTAGAGAGCATGACTCTCTATCAACATTGATTGAGCATTTGCATCTAATTTCCATTCAACACCACTTCATAATACCTTGGTAAGACCACACTTGGAATACTGTATCCAGTTTTTGATGTTTGGATGTTAGAAAGATCACACTCTAGAAAGAGTGCAGAGAAGAGCAACAAAGATGATTAGGCGACTGGAGGCTAAAACATAAAAAACAGTTGCTGGAATTGGGTATGTCTAGTTTAGTGAAAGGAAGGACTAGGGGTGACATGATAGCAGTGTCCCAATATTTGAGGGACTTCCATAAAGAAGAGGAGGTCAACTCTATTCTCCAAAGCACCAGAAGGCAGGACAAGAAGCAATAGATGGAAACTAATCAAGGAGAGAACCTAGAAATAAGGAGAAATTCCCTGATAGTTACAACAATTAATCAGTGGAACAACTTGTCTCCAGGACACTGGAGTTTTTAAACAAGAGATTAGACAACAATTTTTCTGGTACAGAGCCGTGATGGCGAACCTATAGCACGAGCAGCCATTTTTGAGGGCATGCGAGGCGTTGCCCTCTTAATGGGGGGGGAGTGTGCATGCACGGGGGGATGGCATTGCATTATGGGTATGGCATGCATAAGCCCTCCCCCAACGATCCCCGTTTTTGGCATGCCTTGACAAAAATGTTTGCCATCACTGGTATAGAACTTCCTGCCTGAACAGGGGGATGGACTAGAAGACTTCCAAGATCCCTCCCAACTCCATCATTCTGTTACTCTGTTTAGTGATCAATTGAGGTTACAATGGCACTGAAAAAAGTGACTTGTGACTATTTTTCACACTTATGACCACTGTAGCATCCCCATAGTCACATGGCTTACATTTGGATGCTTGACAACCGGTTCATATTTATGACCACTGCAGTATCCCAAGGTCCTGTGATCCCTTTTTGCGACCTTCTGACAAGCAAAGTCATTGGGGAAGCCAGATTCACTTAACAACCAACTAATTTAACAACTATAGTGATTCACTTAACAAATGTGGCAAGAAAAGTCGTAAAATGGGACAAAACTCACTTGGCAAATTTCTTACTTAGCAACATAAATTCAGGGCTCAATGGTGGTCTTACGTCAAGGACTATCTGTATCTCTGTTTTCAACATCACACCAAATTACAATTGTGATGTACTCCAAACAAAATCTTTCTAGTCAATGGGTAGGAAACCAGCATAGTTTGAAGCATACTTAACCATCAAAGTTCTTAACCAAAAGCTTCACTCAAGTCTGTAATGCAATTATAAACTATACTGCATCTAAATTAAATCTTTGATTTTTTTTAAAAAAAAATCTTTTTTCTTCTCTGAATTATGCTTTTATAGTTGCACAGAAATGCTCTGATATTTTATAGCACAACCTAAGTCATTCAAAAACAAATCTTGAGTTTATTACCAAATTGTTGCACTTCCAATATCAACATGTTGGTGAGTAATGAAAACACAAATATTTACCCTACACTGAATGTATTTTTAAATCGTTGGGCTTATAAATTGGCATGGGAGATATTGATTGATTTCATGCACTGCTTAACTGTGATTTATTGAATAAGTAATAATTGATTAGATTTGTTCAGCACACTACCCCACAGACAATGGTTAAGTAATGTAAACCTCTAAGCTTTGTGTTTGCACACCACAGTTAGTTAAAACCAAGCAAGTTTCATATTGGTATGTCTAGTTTAATGAAAAGAAGGACTAGGGGTGACATGATAGCAGTGTTCTGATATCTCAGGGGTTTCCACAAAAAAGAGGGAGTCAAGCTATTCTCCAAAGCACCTGAGGGCAGGACAAGAAGCAATGGATGGAAACTAATCAAGAGGAGAAGCAATTTGGAACTAAGGAGAAATTTCCTGACAGTTAGAACAATTAACAAGTGGAAAGACTTTTCTCCAGAAGTTGTGAATTCTCCAACAGTGGAAGTTTTAAAAAAGATATTCAACAACCATTTGTCTGAAATGGTGTAGGGTTTCCTGCCTAAGCAGGGTTGGACTAGAAGACCTCCAAGGTCCCTTCCAATTTTGTTATTCTATTCTATTCTATTCTATTCTATTCTATTCTATTCTATTCTATTCTATATGATTTAATGTGATTAAAGAATTCTGCTATTGAAAATTAATATTCAGAAGCCTTCTAAAAGTATAGTTTGAAGGACAATGGAGAGAGGTACAGTTTCAGTCTGTAATAAGAATAAGAGCTGAGTTGCTGGTTGAGATTCATCTGACCAATCAATGGTGGTCACCCTAGGTGACACTTCGTCTAAGAATCTCATGGCACTCCATGAAACCTAACAAAGCTCATAACTAACAGGGCAGGACTCTAAAACGTTAAAGAGCATCTGTTAAACACAGATCAGTGTACCACAACAGTCATGGTGGCACAATGGTTAAAATGTAGTACAGGTAGTCCTTGACTTACAATATTTCATTTAGTGACCATTGTTCTGACCTAGGCTTCCCCAGCAGCAGAAAGCCGAGTCCTCATCCCGATAAACCCCTTTTATTTAATTTACAGTGAATTCCTCTCCAGCAAAGTCCCAGCCCACAGTCTTTAAAGATAGTTCACAATTTATCAGGCTTGGAGAATGGTCAGGTCCATATCTTTCAGACCCCACAATACTTGGCAAGAATGCAGCAATGAACTAATTGTCCCCTGCAAACACCCTTCCTCTTTTGCTCCTCTTTTATTCCCTATGGGAGGGGCCATTCACCGTCCACATGTGTCCTTATTTCCAAGTCAACCCTTGTTCCTTAGCTGTTCCCTTCGTCTGGCAACTCTGTGCATGCGCACACTGGGAACAGGCTCCACCTGTTCTTCTGCCTCACTGATCTCTGACTCCGAAGGCAACTGATAACTGTCAGACGGCCCTGGCCACATCTCTGCCTCTGACGCAGAGCCATCATCAGAGCCTTCCCCAGACTCTAAGACTGGCCCATGTTCCTCCCCAATCTCCTCACTGTCTGAATCTGCTGCCAGCTCTGCTGGCCGCTGGCAGGCCACAACAACCATTCAAACTTACAATGGCATTGCAAAATATGACTTATGACCGTTTTTCAATGTTATGATATTTCCAGCATCCCCTTAATCATGTAATCAAAATTCAGATGCCTGGCAATTGGTTCGTACATTTATGGAGGTGTCCCAAGGTCATCTAATCAACTTTTGTGACCCTCTGACAAACATAGTCAATGGGGAAGCCAGATTCACTTAACAACCTGGTTACGAAGTTATCAACTGCAACGATTCACTTAACAACTTTGCAAGAAAGATGGTAACATGGGGCAAAGAAATGTCCCACTTAACAACAGAAATTTGGGTCTCCATTGTGGTTGTAAGTCAAGGATTACCTATACAGCAGGCTAATTCTGCCAACTCGAGTTGAGTCTCATCAGGCTCAAGGTTGACAGCCTTCCATCCTTCCAAGTGGGTTAAATTTAGGACCCTGATTGCTGGGGGAAATATGCTGACTTTATAAATCGCTTAGAGAGGATTGTACAGCACTGTGAAGCGGTGTATAAGTCTAAATGCCATTACATATTGCTATCTGTAGGTCTCAAACTGGCCAGTGGTCTGATCCCAATAAAACAGTGGTTTTAAGGAACGGTGATCTGCAAAGAGATTTACATTTGTCAACCAAGCAGTACTGCAAGCTATTTCGGCTGACTGCAGTTGGGCAGTTTGATTCTCACCAGGCTCAAGGTTGTTGACTCAGCCTCTATCCTTCCAAGCGGGTTAAATGAGGACACAGATTGTTGGGGGCAATATGCTGGGTCTACAAACCGCTTAGCGGGGGGCTGTAAAACACTGTGAAGCGGCATATAAGTCTAAGTGCTATTGCTATTGCTATTGGGGCTGAGTGCTGAATACATCCAACCAATTCCCACCCACCCCCATCACATTCATCCCCCTTTAGATTCTGAATCTGAAGCTTCAGGAAGACCTAGCATTATTTTGCCCCTGAACAGAATATCTATCTATATCTTATCTATGGGGGAAGAGATCTCAGCTGCCTTATTTTCTCCACGGAAGGTGTAGAGAAGCTGCATCATTCTAGTCCCAGGTAAGGAGCCCACCCGGATCTCCCGTGACCCAACCGGAGGGCAGGAGGCCTCTTCTGCGGGTGGCCGCCACTGCGGCAGCCTTTCTCCAAACCCGCCAAGCTTCCTCCTCCTCCTCCTCCTCCTCCCCCCCAACCAAAAAAAAGAGCACCTCTTCGCCTCTCTCCAGCAACCGCACGGCGCCCCACTGTCAAGGGAAGCAGCCGCCTCCCCCGTCAAGCAGCCAGCGTCGCATCCTTATCTTTGCGGGAAGGGAAGCGGGGGGGGGGGGGGGGAGGCGGCAAGACGAACGAAGAAGCGGACCCACCAACCCCAAAGCCCGAAAGCCCTCAGACGGCAACCTACCCGCCTGCTTTGCCCTTCATGGCGTTAAAGGGACCAGGATGCTTATTTGGTGATGTCTTCGCCGGGAGAACATTTGGCATTATTTGGGGTTGGGTTTTTTTTTTTAAATAAAAAAAGCCAGTCTCCCGAAGCGTCAGCAACCCGAGAGAGGGCGTGACCCACGCGGGGCGGCGGAGAAAGGCGACGGGGGCGAGCTTGGTAGCAGGTTTCTTCCCCGCTGGCTGGCCGCAGCCTTGCGGTCGCCCGGCAACCGCGCTTCCCTGCGAGCATCTACCGGCGGGAGCGCGAGAGGACAGGCGCGGGCGGCGCCTCCTGCCACGAGCGGGCGCGGGGCTGGGTGCCGGCGGCCTGGCTGTCGTCCGCCTCACCTTGGGGTCGGGCTACCTTGGGGCTCGTGCCCGACCTCCCCGCAGGAGCGAGCGAGCGAGAGGCGGAAGGAAGCCCTGCCGCCTGGGAATGGAGGTCTCGGCGTCCTGGCTTTGGCAAATGCCGCAGCCGGAGGAAGTGCTGCGCAGGGCTCCGTTCGGGAAGTGGAGAGAGTGGATTGGGGGGCTTCGGTGAGGCAGGGAATCTGTGGCCTACTCGCTGGGGCCGAGCTGCGGAACTGGGAGTGGCAGGCCAATTGCAAATCGTAGGCCACCGGATTCACCACTCCTGCCTTGAAAGGAAAGCCAGTTACTTTCCTCTGTCTGTCTACCTATCCTATCCTATCCTATCCTATCCTATCCATCCATCCATCCTTCTTTCTTTCTTTCTTTCTTTCTTTCTTTCTTTCTTTCTTTCTTTCTTTCTTTCTTTCTTTCTATATCTATCTTTTTATATCTATCATCTCTGTCTATCTGTGTATATCTAGCTATCTAGTATCATCTATATGTCTAATTTATCTAATCTACCTGTATATATCTCTATCATCTTTCTTTTAAATATCTGTCAGTCATTCTGTCTGTCTATGTTTCTATATCTATCTATCTATCTATCTATCTATCTATCTATCTATCTATCTATCTATCTATCATCTATCTATCTATCATCTTTTTCTGTCTAATTTATCTATCTAATGTACCTATTTCTCTCCTAGAGTGAGAGAGGGAGACACTCTCTGCCTGCCTGCCTGCCTGCCTGCCTGCCTGCCTGCCTGCCTGCCTGCCTGCCTGCCTGCCTGCCTGCCTGCCTGCCTGCCTGCCTGCCTGCCTGCCTGCCTGCCTGCCTGCCTGCCTGCCTGCCTGCCTATCTATCTATCTATCTATCTATCTATCTATCTATCTATCTATCTATCTATCTATCTATCTATCTATCTTATTTATCCATCCATTCATCCATCCTACTGAGAGAGAAATGGAGAGAGAGAGAGAGAGAGAGATTTATCATAAAATAAAAGATAAAAGACAAAACAGATAATCAAACAAAACAAAACAAAAACATACAACAAAAAGAAAAATCGGTATACAGAAAAGGAGAAAAACATAATCCAAATATCAAATAACATTTAACATATAACATCCATCGCAGCTGAACGCTGAAACCCGAACCCCAGTAATTTCTCACACATAAAAGAAGAAAAAAGAACAGTCAAAAATCAGACTAATCTTCAAATCCTTCTGTTAACCATCAGTTATTGCATTTGATGTGTAGAAGGTCCACAAATGGTTTCCCATCTCATAAAACTGTCTAGTCCATTATCTCTAGTCAAAGCAGTTAATTTTGCCTTCTCTGCTAAATCAATCAAAGGCGGGTTATTTTCCTGATTGAAAAATGTGATATCCACCATAGGGAGGGTGTGCAAAGAGTCACAGTGCCTGTGAAAAATGGGCAGGGCTTTAACTCTGATTGGGAGCCCCTGCCCGACTCCCTTGTCAACTGTATTTGGAGCCCTACAGTTGCTGGACATCTGTTTCAAAGTCCCTGTGGGCTGCATTACCCATGGAGGGAGGGAGGGAGAAGGGAAAGGAGAGGAAGAGGGAAAGGGGGAGAGAGGGGAGAAAGGGGTAGAGAGGGAGAGGGGAAAGGGAGAGGGAGGGAGAGGGGAAAGAGGGAGAGGAGGGAGGGAGGGAGAAGGGAAAGAGGGAGAGGTGGAAGGGAAGGAGAGGGGAAAGGGGGAGAAAGGAAGGAGGAAAAAGGAGAGAGAGAAGAGGAGAAAGGGAAACAGAGACTGCAAAAGGTAGGAGCAATTGCCTTTCCCTGGTAATGGGTTAAGGAAACTGAGCATTTTAGCCATGCTCTAGTCTTTCGCATGCTATTGTCTCAGCATGATTACTACTTTCACAAGTATAATACCATAAAGACAAGTATAACTCCCTATAGAAGGAGAGTGTAAGCAAGTAAGAGATAGTGGCAAAACATTTGTTCTCAACTACACCAGGATGGAAAGTGGCAGATGGGGAAATGTTTCTATCTCTTGCTCAAGAGGAGAGCTTTACTCAGTCACCTGGCAACTTATTTGCAGCTCCATGCCTCCCGGCATCTACTCAAATCCATCTTTCTATTAGGAAACATTCTATCCAGGAAAATGGTTGCGGTTAAAAATGGTTGCTGTTGATAGTTGTTGATGCTTTCCCACCTTTACTTGTAAAATAGTTGTTTTGTCTCTAGAAATTGATGGGATATAGTCAGCAATGGGTTCTCTGCCTGGTTGCTGGGTGGGTGTGGCCATGGTGGGTGTGGCCTAGTTGGCCTCCTGCACCATGGGTGGGAGGGCTTTTTGCCTTCCCCAGGCTCCAGAGACTTTCCTCGAGCCTCTGGGAGGCAAAAACTGCTTCCCCGGGCGCCAGAGGCCCTCCAGAGGGTGGAAATGGGCCCATTTCCGGCCTTCTGGAACTTCCGAGAGGCCCATTTCCCCCCCTCCCTGAGCCTCTGCACAGACCATGCACTTACTTCACATCCAAAACGGGCCACTTGGAAACTCCTGGGAGAGGTGGGGCAGGGTGGGCAGGGCCAGCCAGGGGTGGGATTTGAAGGTTCTCAGAACTGGCCATACCGTTAGCTATAGGTTCTCCCAAACCGGGGCAAACCCATAGCAGCCCACCCCTGGATATAGTACAGTAGGGCAGAGTAAGAAAAAGAACAAGGGAATGTGGATCAACAGCTGGTAAAGCTGTTTACCAGCTGTTTACCTAACAATTTAACTCTGTTCTTTCAAAATCTATTTTTCCCCCTGTACTTCTCAAAAATTTAAAACAAGCCCAGTTCAGAGAAGACATTAGGCTGAGGAAATGCAGGGAGTGATTGTATCTTAGTGGTCTATCAATTGGTCTCGTTATTTGAGAATTAATTTCCCTACTCAAATGTAGCTGAAATCTATCTTTCAATGTTTAAGTCAGTGATTCCATGTCTTGGCCTATAGGAGAAGACATGCCCTCTTGATTGAGAAGAGATGGCATTGAATAGGAGTAGAATACAGGTAAACCTCGACTTATAGCAGCTCATTTAGTGACTGTTTCAAATTTACAATGGCACTGAAAAATATGACTTATGGCTGTTTTTCAAAGTTACAACCTTTGCAGTATCCCCACAATTATGTGATCATAATTCAGATGCTTGGCATATTTATGACCCCTGCAGTCTCCCAGGGTCATATGATCACTTTTTGTGAATTTCTGACAAGCAAAGTCAATGGGGAAGCCAGATTCACTTAACAACCATGTTAGTAAGTTATCGACTGCAGTGATTCACTTAACAACTGGCAGGAAAGGTCATAAAATGAGGCAAAACTGACTTAACAAATGTCTCATTTAACAATATAATTTTTGGGCTTAATTGTGTCTGTAAGTCAAGGACTACCTGTACTGTAGTTCAGTGTCTTCTTTGTTGGCTACTAGCATTTTGTCATCTTCACTGAGCTTCTGGTAAGCTAATTCATTTATCTTCCTTTATTTTTCATATAGGTGGCTCAGTGGCTAAGATGCTGAGCTTGTCGATCAGAAAGGTTGGCAGTTTGAATCCTAGCACCGCGTAACGGAGTGAGCTCCCATTATTTGTCTCCGCTTCTGCCGACCTAGCAGTTTGAAAGCATGTAAAAATGCAAGTAGAACAATAGGGACCAACTGGTGGGAAGACAACAGTGTTCCATGCACCTTCGGCCTTTAGGCATGCTGGCCACATGACCATGGAGACGTCTTCGGACAGCGCTGGCTCTTCGGCTTTGAAACGGAGATGAGCACTGCCCCCTAGAGTTGAGAATCCTAACCCTAAACTTTACCTTTACCTGTTTTTCATTTAACTGAAGAAACCTTTTAGTATCTTCACCACTTTCAGTTCATTCTGGAGTATAACCTTGTTTTGAGATATATCCAATTCTGGCTTCCATCTGGATATATTATGGTGCCTTGTCAACTTTTGTTTTCAAGTGTTCATGAACGATCTGTGCCACTATGCTTTATTTTGCTTTTTTCCCTCCACCAGAATTGTTTTGTTGTTATTAGTAAATTATTTTAGGAACTCTTGATCATATTGAAATGCTATTCCTTTAGGTAGTAATGGAATGCTATCCTTCATTAGAACTGTTCAACACTTAGGAAGTATTTCAGAAAAGGAGCTTTTGCAACAATGTTTGTAAATTGGTACCAAGATCAACTATTTTACGCTGCATGTCACCCATCAGTCATGGGTGACAAATGGGTGACCTGTGACAAATCTTCAAGTCTCTTATGAGTTGAAATGTAATTTCTCACTGCTTCAGTCCTTGACTTTCTCCTTAAGCGTGATTCAAGGTTGCATGTTGTGCAAATATAGGCCAGATGGTTTTCAGGCAGGACTGTAAACCTGCCTTAAGATAAGTAAATCTATTCATATGCATTTCTTTCTTGAAACATAGCCTTTTATTTCTCTTGCTCAGGTGCTGGGTAAACCGCATATTAATTTAGAGCAGTGGTTCTCACCTAGGCAACTTGACAATGTATGAAGCAGGCTGGCTGGCTGGCTAGGGAATACTGAAGTTGCTAAGTTTGAGAAACAATGATTTAGAGAAAAAAATTGTTTGGGATTGTTGGAAGAAAAATCCAGTTCCAGTTCCAAGCTGGGAATAAAATGGAGGCTGATTGGAAAGAAAGATTCTGCGTATAGATGAACAGAACCAATACACACAGAGTGTGCAGTTCTGGAACAGCTGATAAAATGGAGTTGAGGGTGGATGGGGTTTTTTATACCTTCTTGATTCCTATGGGGTCATGTGGGGGTCAGGGCTGGCTCTATAGGCAAAAGGGAAATGCAAACCCTAGTGTGTTTGCCTGAGCTAATCTTACCAACCTTTGGCTTGCCTAATTGTGTTGCTTATCTGGAGTTTCTGTCTGACCCAGTCTTTCTGAATGGATTACCAAATCTGCATTTCTAAAAGCTGGCCTCCTCAGTTTCTGCTTGGAGCAAGGTGATTGGAGCTGGTTTCTGCCTCTCTTAAGATTTTCCCCCATTTCTTCTTTAGGGGAAATATTATATCGTGCCTTTTTAATGTTCCTCAAAATATTTCATTGTCTAGGAGGGTGGGTGGGTGCTGACTTTCCACAGCACCTTGAACCTTGTTTCCAATCTGCTTTTTATTCTTCTTCTTCATTTGCTTACAGGAGAACACTTCCATTATAATGAGTAGGATCAGCCCTTCACAATTAAGCCCATAGTGCAGTGATGGCGAGCCATTTTTCCCTTGGGTGCCAAAAGCGTGCACCCACTCTCGTAATTGAATCCCCCTGGTGTTGATCCCACCTGTGCATGTGCGTGTGGACCCTCCCCCTGCTGCCTCCCCCATACATCTGTGCATGGCTTTCTTGGGGTCTGGGGAGGGTGAAAATGGCCTCCCCTGCTCCCCATGTCCCCCGGAGGCCGGAAACAGCATGTTTCCCAACTTATGGTGGGCCCTTTTTTTTGCCCTTCCCAGGCTCCAGCGGCTTTCTTGGAGCCTGGGGTGGGCACAAATGGCCTTCCCTGCCCCCCCAGAGGCCCTCTGGAGGCTGGAAACAGCCCATTTCCCTTCTGGTGGGCCTTTTAGGTCCATTTTTTGCCATCCACAGGCTCCAGAGGCTTTCATGAATCCTGGGGAGCACAAAAATGGCCTCCCCCACTCTCCTGAAGTCCGAAAATCGGCTGGCCAGCACTCACATGCATGGTGAAGCTGACATAGGGCAATGCCTCTCATGCCCTCAGATATGGCTCTGCGTACCACCTGTGGCGCACTTGCCATAGGTTCACCATCACGGCCATAGTGCCTCAAACACAACTTTTATTATCATTTCTTTTATTTATTTAAGTGAACTATGTTGCCAAGTTCCTGTTAATCTGATCTTCTTGCCTGCCCGATTTCTATTGAAATTAGTAGATCAGAAATAATTTAAAATCCTCTCCTGGTTCTTTTTGACAATATCCTTATTTAAATACTGTAAATATGCAAAATTGATATGCTGTGTGTATATTTTCCTATTTTTGCCTCATGTGTTTTTATTAGTCTTGATAATAAATTCTGAACATATATTCAATTCATAGCAATCCTCCCAGATGTATGGATGTACATAATTTTTCATATGAAAAAAATCATATGAACATTCATGATCTATGGTTATTAGGAGTATGCAGTGAGCCAGATTCAAAGAGAAAAAGATGATTTGGAATGCATGGGGGCATTTCACCTTATACCTGCTAGCTATTGTTTAAAGGTTCCTCGGCTCATGTGGTGCTAAGAAAAAATAAATTTGATTCAAAGTAGTGATGACCAGTGTTAAGGTCTCCCTTCCCTTATTTTTTTTTGCCCTTTGAATCTAAATTGCTCCACAGTCCTAGTGGAAATTAGATGAAAAAGGGGTGCCCTGTTATTAGACACACAATAATCTTTGTCTATGATTTGGTAAGATAAACAGGTTTTTTGGAAAACGGAAAAGGTTAAATCTCCAACCAATTATGATTTTACAACTAGATTAAGTTTTTACATTTTAGTTGTTAGTGATTGTGTTTCAAGAGCCCTGGAAATATTACTTGGAAATATGTATTTTTGACAGGTAGACATCAGGGGTGAGTTCTGGCAGTCACTATTGCCAGTTTGCTTGTGGCTGCGCCACATCCATGTGTTTGATGTGCACACATGCACATGCACATGCACAGTGCAATAAAAATTGTGCAGGCACAGAAACAAAAACCAAGATGGCTCCTCCTAGGGCGCCACCCGGAGATCTGGTTTGGGGGCGTGGCAGGCCTGGGTCACTGCCGGTTTCAGCGACCCAGGCTGCCAAACCACTACTGGTTTGGCCAAACAGGTCCGAACGGGTAGGAACCCTCCCGTTGTAGACATAACAATAAAAATACAAATGGCTCAGCAGGAAAAAGAAACTGTAACATTGCAAATGATTATGTTTGAAATTCAAAATCTATTAGTTGTGACAGAGAGAATTGAAAAGAGATTGGAGAATATGGAATACAAAACAGAAAAATCTGATGGAAAAACCGAGGAGGTTTACCAAATGAAGAAAGTGGAGGACAGAGTTTAAAAGATGGAAGAAAAAAATGAGCAAAGAGATAAGAAAACTGTGGATACTGACAACAAAGTGAGCGTGGTTGGTAGTGGCAAGAGCGGAATATGGAAAGGGGAGATAGATGGATTGGAACTCTACCCCAGACTTCAAAGCACAGAAGAAGAAAAGAGAGAAAAATTGATGGAGATAAGGAGAAAATCTTGATAGAAGCACTAGTGATAACCAAAGATAAGCTGATGGAAAGAACAGATATTGGGTTTCAAGCTTTTGTGAAATACGAAAGGAACAACATGTTGCCAAGAGAAGTTAATACAAGATTTATTAAGAAAGTAACTAGAACATTAACGCTACAAATGGCAAGAGATATAAGACCGTACTATTACTGAAAAGATACAGGTCGATGCAATGAAAATGTATAATAAAAATTAAGCTAAACTTAGTTTACTAGTAGTATGTATAAAATGAAGTGACAATAGCTATAGTTAAATAATGATTAATAATAATAACAAAACATATAGATATATTAGTTTGATAATATGAAATTTTATATAAACAACATGGAAATTATGAGAGGAGGTTTAAAAGCTTTATCTGGAGTATGTTATAAAGATGTATTGTGATTAGATGATTTTAGAATGATTTAATGGAATGTTATCATATAATCCTAGATTTTGAATATTATATATAAAAGGATGTAAAAACAATTATAATCAAATTAAGGTTGAGATATAATAATTGTGATATACATGAATATAGATGAATTTAAAATATGTGATTTGATATGAAAATCAGGTGGTGAATATGGAAGAGATGCATGGAAATACTGTAACCAACTGACCCACTTTCTACAATTTGTAATGGAAGATGTTTTTTTTTATTTTTATGTTTGTTTGACCTTGTTCAAAAACAAATAAAAATTGTTTTTAAAAAAATACACAAAAATACTTTTCACTCCTTTCCACATTCCTAGAAATATGTTGCTGGCCTTAATCATTACAAGGTATACATAATTACAATAAAAATAATCCAAGAAACCACTGGAATTGAGTAGCCAATAAATTGAAATTATTTTTTTAAGAGTTAGATTTTGCTTTTCTTTTAAATTGAAACATTAAAATAGATTAGAGTTCAAAGTAGAAAACAATAATATGCATCAATACATCAGTGACAAAGACATAGAATTCAAAATAGGAATCAACACGCTTATTACAATTCAAAACACGTGACAGTAAAATCCAGCAAGTGTAATACTATATGCAGATTAAATTTCAAAGAAGGTGATAACCATTTTTCTGTTTTGATCAGGGACTGGAATCCATAAGTATTAGATAGGCATGACTGAACAATATGTTTGCTTAATGTTGGAATATCCCTGAATCAAACAAATCATGTAATACATACCACACCGTGCCAGAATTTGTTTAACCATGGTTCGCTGAATTAATGAAAATCGTAGAAACTCAAGTAAAAAAAATTAATTATGAAACATAGTGGAAGGCATTTTCAGACCTTCCCCATTAAATAATATACAATGGATACAAAATTGTGGTTTTGTATTGGTTATTTATTAATGAAGTTTAGATTTCTATCGATGGGTGTTTTATGGGACTAAAATAAATCTAGGCAGTTATTTCCTTCTTCTGCTCTTTTATATGAAAATATTGAGTTCCTGACACGTTTTATGTAAGGGCATCCTAACAGTTGATTCCCAGTGGCTTTTTTCTTTATAGCCTGATTATGTTATCATGAAACAGGCTGTGAAATAAGCACATTGAAGAGGGATGGCAGGTGTTGCCCAAACTGAGAATATTCTTGTAGCTTCCTTATAAGTCTCCAGTCATCTGTGTCAAATGAAATTTGTTACAAGATTATAAAGCAATAAAATCTATGTGTCGGAGATGATTTTTGTTTGGTTCCTGCCCTCAGTAGGGATTGGAATTTATGACCACAAGACTTCTTCCAACTCTATGATTTTATCAGTGGGGAAGCTTCCAGGATATATGGATGCAATACAGATGAGCCAATAAAATGTATTTGGGAGTCTTGTTTCCAAGCCCATGTCCGAGTAAAGAAAATTATTTCTTGTGCCCAAAAGATATAATTAAAACTAAAAGCATTTCATTTACTACTAACAAGAATTCTAATAAGACCATGGGCAGGAATCAACGTTTTAAAAGAAAGTTCACTTGAGTTCATGAATGACTGTATCGAGAAATATTTTAAACTTTATGGGGAGTGTTCAGTTTTTCTGAGTCATAAATGTAAGACATATCTAGTGTTTTCTCATCCATCATATTATCTGCCATTGGACAGCTGTAACTTAAAAAAATGGAACATTTTAACAACCTGTTTGAAGCTCAAGACACTGCAGTTTTATCACTGCTTTGATTGATTAGACTTCCATTATTTTGGCATGTCCATAAATAAGTGGTATGGTGCTGAAAAATCCAAAGTGAGTTTACATGTGCAACTTTGTTCAAATTATGGAAGCAAAGAGATAAATTTGCAGAACACAGCTAGTGCTTACAAGATTGGGGGTTGCATCTGAGTAGCTATATCTCCAGTGTCTTTCGTCTGGAGAGACTGTGGAAATAATAAACAAGTGAAACAGATGAGAGATAAAAATGAAAGTAGGCAAGCTTGCCTGTTGTTTGCCTGTGATTCAATTAGGTCAGTGGTCCCCAACCTTTTGGACACCAGGGACTCGTTCTGTGAAGAAAGGTTTTTCCGCGGACTGTGGGGGTATGCATTTGCATGCTGCCTGCATCCTGTGGATGGGGCTTTGCTTATTTGCCTGGTTACTGGCATGTCGCAGACCGTTGCCGGTTAACAGACTGGGGATTGGGGACCCCTGATTTAGACGCGTGTGTATGAGTGTATGGAGCCATTGTTATAACAGAGATCTGATATGTGCGGATGAAATAAGATAAAAACTGAAAGGCATATAATTGCAGATCATGAGTCTATCAGGATTTGAGCAAATCACCATATTTTTGGAGTATAAGACGCACCTTTTACCTTCAAAAAAGAGGCTGAAAATCTGGGTGCGTCTTATACATTGAATTCAGCATTTTTTGCCCCCAAAAACCTTCATCAAAATGGCTGTGCATAGCTTTTAAGGGGCTTTCATGGTGCTCCTGGGAGCTGGGGAGGGCAGAAATGAGCAAAAAATGGGCCATTTTTTGCTCAATTCCCCCCCCAGCCCCCAGAGCACTCTATAAGCCTCCTAAAAGCTATCCATGCCTCTTTTTGGTGCAAAAAAATGGACCAATTTTCACAAAAAATGGGCCACCTTTTGCTCGTTTTTGCCCCCCGTACCCCCCAGGAGCACTCTACAAGCCTCCTAAAAGATATTCATGCCCTTTTTTTTAAAGAAATGGACCAATTTTTGTGAAAAACAGGCTGTTTTGGGGAGGTTTGCAGAGAGCAAAAACTTTTTTTTTATTTGCCTCTTCAAAACCTTGGTGCATCTTATACTCTGGTGCATCTTATACTCTGAAAAATACGGTAAGCATGTTGGCCCTCTTCACTTCAATATTTCTTCTCCAGTTTTTTTTTAAAAAATCAGGAGTTATGGAGGAACAGACAGTCTTGGCACATACTAACCTATAGATTTTTATATTACTATTTATAGGATTTGTTATCCTTTCCCACAATAACATGGAGTTTATTTCCAAGCAATTGTCTTTTAGCATGAGAGCCGCACAACCAAACCTCATTATATTCTGGTAGTGCTAGTGGACTTATGAAGTGTCTGTGGAGAAACAATTTTAAATCATCTCACCTGGAAATCTGTACAGCTCTCACTCTTTGGATTTTCTACAGATTGCTGTTCTGCAGAACTTGGCTGTTCTCCAAGACCTAGGACTAGGATGGTGGTTTGATCCTCTTTGGTTTCTGATTTTATTTTTAGGTTAGCTACATTCAGTTTCTTTGATATTAGTTATTTTATTTTTAATGTTTAAATTGTAAGCCACCCACACTATGGAGTCAGGGAGGCTTGAAACTGAATAGTGTGCCTTTAACATTATCAAACATCAATATCTGTCTTCCTAGGTCCTTGGGAAGGACTCTATAGATGGATAAAAATGCCAAATCTAGTCTGAACATCTGGCTGACTGTGCAAGAGCTATAATGATAATATACAGCCAGATATTGCAACGGAGTTTGGACTGGACAAATGTGTCATCCTTATCATCAACAAGGGAAAAATACTGACAAATGAAGGAATCAAGATGCTGTTATGACCCAGGTTGCCTAGGAAAATGCAAGCTTCAATAAAGTCCTTTATTGGTCTGCTATCCCAAGAGAAAGGGCCCTACAATGGCTGGGAAAATTCCACCCCAAACATTCCCAAAAGCAGCCACCTGCATTCAGTGCAACACAATCCCACAAACTAAAGCCAAGAGTCGCCAGAGCTGATTCATAAGGCAAGGAGGGCATCCATAGTCCCAAAACAAGGTGAAAAGTCCAAAAGGCAAGATCTGTGAATCATTAACAAGATTCAAGGTCCACAAGCAAGGTCAGAGTCCATGGACAGAAACATGGTCTCAAGCAGAGTTTACAAAGGTTGGGGAAGTGCATGCCAAAGCAAAAAATTGTTTCTTACTAAGACACCCTACCCCCTTCCTCTATTAAATCAGATCAAGCCAGATGTTCTTGTGAGAAGGGGTGGGGTGGCTTCCTCACCAGCAGCCTCACAGACCACTTTTGAGCTTCTTATCCAACTGTCTGCTTGAGCAGGAGACACTACACCCCGGGTGTCAAACGGCATCACGGCGTCATATGTTGTATCAGAACTTTTTTACCCTTTGCTAAACCGGGCATGGGCATGGCCAGTTTGAAAGTCCTGCCCTATACCATTTCAGACAAATGGCTTTCCAGTCGCTTCTTAAAAGGCTCAAACTTCTGAAGGCAAGCCATTCCGTTGGTTAATTGTTCTCACCATTAGGAAATTTCTCAGTTTTAGGTTGCTTCTCTCCTTATTTAGCGTCCATCCATTTTTTTTCTTCTCTTGCCTTTTAGTGCTTTGAAAAATAGGTTGACCCCCCTCTTCTTTGTGGCAACCCCTCAAATACTGAATCATTGCTATCATGTCTCCCCTAGTCCTTCTATTCACTGGTTCACCAACAAATGCACAATAGACATATGCGCGCCTACAAAACCGTGATGGACAAATGAGCGCCGTTGAAATCGCTAATTGATTTTTGACAATAGCGCGCCGACAAATGCGCACCGACAAATGTGCGATGACATTTAAATGGTGTGCGGTCACATTGAACTAATTTGTTAATCAAACAGTAACAGTAATTTTTTCGATTTTATTGTGCTTGTCATCGTGCTTTTGTCATCGCGATTTTGACGTCGTGAATTTGTCGGCGCAATTTTGATGTTGCGTTTTAATCACCGCTATTTTGTTGGCGCGCATATGTCTATCGCGCAATTGTCGGGTCACGCTATTCACTAGACTAGACATATCCAATTCTTGCAATGCTTCTTCACATGTTTTAATCTCCAGTCCCCTAAGTATGTTTATCATTTTTTTCTGCACTCTTCCCAGAATCTCAATATCCTTTTTATATTTTGGTGATCAAAACTGGATGCATTTGGTTAAATAGGACCCTTTGTTCAAGTCTGTTGAGATCTATATGGATCTTGAGCCTCTCTTCTGGAGCACTGGCTATTCCTGCCCACTTAGTGTCATCTGCAAATTTGGTGAGTTACCCTCCTATTCTCTCATTTAGATCATTTATGAAGATATTGAACAGTACTGGGCCTAAAATGGAATCATGGGGTACTAACTGCTTATTTGCCTCTAGGTGGATATAGTTCTGTTAAGGATTACATGTTGAATACAGTTTGTAACCTAGTTACAAATCTATCTGGTGGTGGTGCTGTCTATCCCACATTTTTCTAACTTACCCACAAATAGCTTGTTGTCTACTTTGTCAAATGCTTTATTGAAATCTAAGTATACTACGCCCACAGCATTTCACTTGGCCACTAGTTTAGTCACTTTGTCAACGAATGAAATATGATTGGTTGCTTTGATCTGTTTTTGACAAACCCATGTTGGTTTCTGATTATAACTTTGTTTGCTTCTAGGTGTATGCAAATTTGTTTGAATATCTTTTCCAGGATCACCCCAGGCTGATTGGTCTGTAGTTTCCTTGGTCTGGTTCCCCCCCAATACCTTTTTTTAAAATATGGGAACCACATCAGCTCTTTTCCAGTACTCAGGTAATTCTACAGTGCTCCAAGTACTTCACAAGTTATGGTACAGTGATTGCAAGATCACATCTGCCAGTTCTTTCAGAACTCTGGGATGAAACCCTCCCCTCTCCCCTCAATACCATCAAGGCAATTAACACCTGAACAATTACAGACATTAGATACATATCTGTAACAATGGACTAAAGCAAAATTAAAAGCCCTGAATAGGAAGACCAAAAAATAATGAATCACGACATTCACCCCCTGCAGCAACTTTGACAGACTGTATATACCAAGGAACATTGGTAGGTGTGGAATGTTGCAAGTACATCAAACAGTTGAAGAAGAAAAAAGGATGTTGGAAGAATATCTGAAGGACAGGGAAGAAGACGCACTGAAGCATTAAACCATGAAGGCTTACTGAATACCCAAGAGATTATGCTGGCCTAGAAGAAAGATCAAATGAAGAATAGAAAAGAGACATAGCAAGGTAAAATATTACATGGCTGGTGCATTTTTAAAAAGGAGAGATAACAAGAAGTCCTGGCAATGACGAAGAGCAGGAAAATCGAAGAAAGAGACAGAGGGACTAATTCTGACTGCACAAGACCAAGCCTTTAGAACAAATGCATATACTGTAAAGTCAAAATTGAGGAGAAGCAACAGATAGCAAATGCTGTTTCGGGGGACACTCCCCCCCAAAAAAAACCCAGTGAGCCATCTAGTTAGCTACTGCAAGAAGACTGCACAGACTGACTACAAACAATGGCATGACAAAACAGCAGTGACATGCAGTCAGGGGATGCAGGGGAGGCAGGGCCTCACCACTGTCATTATGAAAAGAAAAGAAAATTAAAAGAAAAAAGGCTGAGGTAGTTGCTGCCAGAGTCACAGTGGATGACTCTGCTTAGTGCTTAACTGTTTAAAAAAAGTCCCCTCTGCAGGAGGAGACGAGAGAACCACGTGCCTCATTTAGTCTATCTTTATGATCACTTGAGCAGAGTTAAGCAAGGGTTAAAAGGTGAAAAATTCCTTATGTAGATGAGGCACGTGGTTCTCTCGCCTTCTCCTGTAGAGGGCTCTTTTTTTTAGAGGCTTTTTTAAAACAATTAAGCAGAGTCATCCATTGGAGGCTTTGGCAGCAGCTAATCCAGCCTGACCAGCAGCTCTGGCCTTTTTCTTTTTACATTTTTTACATTTTCATCATAGCAGACAAGAGAAGAGTTGAAATCCTCTGTGAAACAGCTGGAAAAGGTATGTGGTTCGGAGGGAGGGGGGAGGAATTCAAAATTATTGTAATTTGTAAGTAATTGTAATTTGTAATATTATAAATAATTTGTGTGTGTGTGTGTGTGTTTTACCCGCCTCTGCTGGCGCGCGGGCTGGCACTTTATTTTTTATTTTTTAAAGCCATGCCGCCGTGCCCACCATAGAGCGGGACACGTCCTGCTCTATGGCCGGCGCGGCACTGGGACTTTAAAGCCATGCCGCCACACCCACCATAAAGCAGGATGCATCCCACTCTATGGCTGGCACAGCACCAGGACTTTAAAGCCATGCCGCTGCGCTGGGACTTTAAAGCCATGCCGCCGCACCAGCCATAGAGTGGGACGCGTCCTGCTCTATGGCCGGCGCTGCACCGGGCCTTTAAAGCCATGCCATGCCACTCTATGGCAGAAAGCTGCGTCGGGTCTTTGGCGTGGCTTTCCGAAAGACCTGCTGTAGCCCCGGCGCTGGCAGACATAGGGCGGCAGACATAGGTACCAAGAGTAACAGGTCCCTTGACTAAACATCTTAAAACATCTGGAGTACCACTTGAACACCATTGGCATTGAAAAAATCTCCCATTAGTCAATTGCAAAACACAACTTGGAACAGGTTACATGCTACAATGATACCTTTAACGGAAGGTATATGCATTAATGTCATCAAACAGCAACTGCCTATCCCAGGTCCTTGGGTAGGAATCTATAAGTTGATAAAAATGCCAATTTGTCTGAATATGTGGCTGTGCATCAACCATAATGGTAATAATAAATTTAATTCATTGTTAATTTACTTAATAATAGAACAATAGCATGCATTGGCTGATAATTTAAAAGACAGCCAAGAACAAGCATTGATACAAGTTAAAAAATTGGAACAGAAAACAAAATACGAATATTAAAAAAATGTAATAAATACATGAACGATGTACTGGCAAGGAAATGGTTTAAATGGTCAACGTCAGACCTGCCCCAACGTAGACATTTAGGAAAGAAGAAAATGGCAGACTATAGTTCAGCTTCCTCTCTCATTTTTTTCTTGGACTCTGCATAAGAAGAGAGGCTGTGATTCTACCATTGAAATGCCACCTTGCCTTTTTTTCTTTGAGCCTCCAAAAGAAGTACCTGCCTAAGCTGATATTTCAGGGCTTCACATCTATGCATCAGCAAATAAATGCAGAGAGCACCCACTGCTTGATAGGTTCTTTCCCTGTCAAAAAGATAAGTGCTTGGGGCAGGGGAGGGGATATCTAATTATGAACACAGGAAATACATGTTTGTAGATCTGTGTTCTGTGTCTTTTGCCTACATGCTGTCAAATGCAGTGAGAAGCCTAGTTTTGCTCTTGTGTGATGTTTGAAAACTGATTACATCTCTTACATTGAGCAGATGCTTGGACACTGCAGTTGTTGTCAGCTTGACATCCTGAAGGTCAGCAGGAACAGCTTCTAATGTGCTGCTTCTGCTGGCTAAGAGGGAGGGGAAGCACCAAGTCACTTTCTCTTTTTCCGTCTCCGCGGAAGAATTTGAAGCATTCACCTGTGCTTTTAACACTGAGTATGGCTAGATTTCCATGCCAAACCTACCAAAGGATATATTTCTCCCAATCTTTTTTACCATCACTATCACACAACCCACGATTCATCAAAGAACACTTCTGGGGAAAAAGGTGTCTTAAGGTGTCTGGCTTTCAGAATCAGAAGTGTTTGCTCAAAACCATAAACAGGATGCTTTATTATGTCAAAATAAGCCATCTGGCTGTACAACTGTTTCTAATTACTTCCCCAGCCTAGACTGTAAAGTTCAGGGTTTGGCACTAGCCTTTCCTTCCAGGATGCTGCCCAAATCCAGCTTCCAGACAGCTAATCAAAGGCACTTGGTGGAGCACAGTGGGGGAAGGAGCTGGTTTTGGCCAGCTCAGAACATAGCAAGCCGAGTGGGTCTCTGCGTTTCAAGTCTCCAGGAGAACTTTTACCGCCACCCTTGGATTTAATCATGCATACAAAGGGCTTTCTCAGCTTGGTGCGGCTGCTATTCACCTCTTCAGTCTTCATTTTCTTGCCTGCTATTCCACAAAGTTCATCCTTGTCCCCGCGGTAAGCTCTATCAGTCTGCTTTGACAATAAGCTTTGAGGTCTGGACAACAGGGTGCAGGGAGAAAGTGCTGCTAAATTGAGTGCGTCTATGGCTTTTTATTTCCTCAAACGGCTGCTTGTCTCTGTAACTTTAAGCAGAAATCCTGTTTTGATGTGAGAACAAACCTCTTGATGTACCGTTTGTCAGTGAAGCGGAGATATATTATATATATATATACGCCATACATCAATACTCCGGATGAGTGGGGCTAGGCTAAACTGGCCTTGAATTTTGAATGTAGTGCCCCCTTGAGTGCAAAAGGGGAATTTCCAAAGTGTATCTGGGTCTTTAAATAGTCTCTATTTAATTTAATCTACTCATTTATAAACTTGCCGGTCAGGGCTGCCAGTTTCATGCTATTCCGTTTAAACTCATGTCTTCTAAAAGCCCTGACTCAGAAATACCAATAATAAAGAAATGCATACATCTTCAAAAATTCTGGTTATGAGACTAGCAATGTATCCAGGAGTGCTGAAAAGACCCTGGCCTGGCATTTGTACGGCCTTGAAAGTTTATACTTAAAATCTGGAATAGGATTTGAAAGGACTTTGACACCTTAGTGGTTCCTTTATCTAGATGAATCTCTTAAAATCTATCCCATTGTCAACAATCTGAAACTTTTCTTTTGGGGAATGGAGAACTGGTGAGCTATAATTACCAAAGCCTGATGCTTTGCAATATAATAAATTCCTATAGAAAGGTTTCAAAGATGAATTTGCTCACAAGGGAATAAATGATTTGTCAGAAATAGAGGTGACATGTTTGATTACTTGGACAACTTTCTCAAACATTTTTGCTAACAATGGTTCTATGTTAGATGACCTCTTTATAGTCTCTATGGATGAGCCAAGGTGGCGCGGTGGTTAAATGCAGCACTGCAGGCTGACTGCTAGATCAGCAGTTCAGCGGTTCAAATCTCACCGGCTCAGGGTTGACTCAGCCTTCCATCCTTCCGAGGTGGGTAAAATGAGGACCCGGATTGTTGTTGGGGGCAATATGCTGACTCTGTAAACCGCTTAGAGAGGGCTGAAAGCCCTATGAAGCGGTATATAAGTCCACTGTTATTATTATGAGTCAGTCGCAGGATTGTGCAGTGCTTCAGTTTCAGTTCCCAAAAGATGCTTCAGAACACATGAAGTTACAAGCAGAACGGTTGCCTACAACAGTTTAAAGCAGCTGTGTCAGGTCTCATGATTCTTATAAGACCAGGCTGCTTTAAACAGTTGCAGGAAGTCTTACTCTGAAATGTATATGCTTCTGAAGCACCTTTTTGGAATCAAATCAAAAACACTGTGCAGTGATAGTAAGCATCATCCTTTTTATTCTTGAATCTTTTCAGCATCCTATGAAATAGTTTATTTGCAGGTCAGCAGAAGCATGGATCCATTTTAGTAAATGTGTGACTGACAGAATGGTTTATCCGGGGCTAATTCAGATTGTGTGGTCTTTGCAGAAGAAAATAATGCTATGAACCAAGTTTTGGGTTTGGTTTGGTTTCTTTCATAGCTGTAATATCCCTGTGATTAGAGAACAAACAAAAGTATATGATACCATCAAGAGAGTAAAAGAATTGAAATGGTCACACAGCAAGAAGAACTGATGGCAGGTGGATCAAGGCAGTCACAGAATGGATCCCACTTGATGAAAAGCGTCCATGAAATAGATCTAAAACAAGATGGATCGACGACATCAGCAAATATGTAGGTCCAATTGGCAGAAGAAAGCTCGGGACCATATAGGTTGGAAACATGTGGAAGAAGCCTTCACCCTACAGTGGATAGACAATGGCTAAAATGAGATGATGAGGATGAATGCCCAGGTCTTTGCAACTTGCTATTTTTTTTCATCCTCTTCAGGAGTGGTTTACAAAGCACCTCCTCTTGCAGACTTTCCCAGTCTGAGTCAGAGCAGCGATGCCAAATCCCAGGTGGAAAACTGTGCAGCGGCAGAGGCCAGTGTGACTGCGGGGTCTGCATCTGTCAAGTGACTGAGCCAGGCAAATATTATGGGCCATTGTGTGAATGTCACGAATGGGTATGTGAAACCTATGGTGGAGAAATCTGTGCAGGTAAGCAAGATGCAGCAATTCCAAAGGGTTCCACAGTATGTTTAAGGACCGGTCCTGGCAGTTTTTACATCCATCTGAACCAGTGTTGGGCTTTACCAAATTGTGGGCATTTTTCACTGGATTGTTTTAAATTTCTCAGTATAGATAACTGAATCCACCAACAGAATTAGAATTAAAATGGCACACTCATTGAAGGACAATAGCAAAACAACAACCACAACAACCCAATAGTGTTATAGAGCTAAAATTCCTCATCCCCTCCATCTTTAAATATTTCGGCCCTTTGTAAAATTAAACAGAAATTTTAACTGAACTGCTATTTCTTTAACTGAAATCACTTTTGATTTTGGAGTTGGATTGATGGACCAGTATTAACTTGATACCTTTTGTTAGGTAAGCTCCCCATTGGGAGAGCGAGTATGTTCAGAGAAGCGTTGTGAGAGTTATGTTGGAGAACACAAAAAACAGCATACAGAGACACTGTAGTTTAAATAGGCTTTTACTTTCGTGGAAATAGGGGTATCAGAGTCCATCAAACAGTCCAAGTCATACACGGTTAAGTCAGTCAGTCATCAATGTCTTTCAGTTAAGGGATAATCCAAATAACATAGTCCAGTATCATATAATCAGTTCAGTACTCAAAGTTTGCTAGCAGTTGCAAAACTTACAATAGCTCACGGCACTTCCAGCTTCCAAAACACTCAGATCAGATCAGCCCAGCATCTAACAAAACAGAGAGCTAACAATCATTCTGGCTCCCTCTTATGGCCGATTAAGGAAAACAGTAACCAATCACATTTTACAGTATGATTTAAAGAAACAGGTATAGCATTGTTACATGATTTATATTGCCAACCCAACTGTTAGAATTATATTCCTAACACCTTTTTACATTCCAGCTTAACTAGGAAGGTTGTTGGGCTTCTAAATCTTTTTTTCCCCTGACAAACCACTATTTAGATCTATTTGACGCATAGCAATGTAATGTGATGCTGTACAACAATAGCATGTCCTTAATGACCATTAGAAATAAAGAATTTACTATAGTATATTATATTAGGAATATGAGTGATCTGGATTTGAAAGGGAAAATATGATTTGAAATATATAATGGGCGTGCACCTAGTGATGGTTATTATCTCCTTAATCCAAGCATGTCCCTTCCTGACCCTGCATTAACCATGCGTTGATTAAATGTTAGTTTTAGTTTTACATTGTATTGTATTTGTATTTATTAGTTTGTCAAACATGTACAAGATAGCAGGTATAAATGTAAACATGGACATGAACAAAAGAAATGAATACAAATAAATGGGGACAGTAGGACAGGGATGGTAGGCACCAGTGGTGGGATTCAGCCGGTTTGCACCTATTCAAGAGAATTGGTTGGTAACTTTCCAGGCAGTTCAGAGAACTGGTTGTTGAAAGAAATCTCATTTTGTTTTTCCCCACTTTACAGGGCTAATCCTGTAAGGAAGGCAGGAAGGAAACATTCTGTGTTGTTTCTAGCCTCATCTTTGGTGACCTGCTTACAGAAACTGTCTCTCCGGTTAACCCTGATTACATTGTAAGAGCTAAGGCGAAGCACCCATCAATGGGAGTGATGTTGAGTTGGCCACACCCACCCAGTCATGTGACCACTGAGCCCCGCCTACCCAGCTGGCCATTAGGGCAGAGAACCAGTTGCTAAATTATTTGAATCCCACCACTGGTAGGCACACTGGTGCGCTTATGCATGCCCTCTTACAGACCTCTTAAGAATGGGGTGAGGTCCACGGTAGACAGTCTAAGGTTGAAGCTGTGAGGGTTTGAGGATGTAACAATGGAATCGGGTAGAGCATTTCAGGAGTTGACTACTCTGTTACTGAAGTTGAATTTTCTGCAATTGAGTTTGGAATGGTTTACCTTGAGTTTGTATCGATTGTTTGCCCGTGTATTATTGAGGCTGAAGCTGAAGAAGTTGTTGATGGGTAAGATGTCACAGCAGACCATTTTATGTACAGGGCTTAGATCATAGTGCAGGTAGTGCAGTTCCAGATTGTCTAAGCTCAATTGTATTGACCTTAGAAGACTTGGAGGGGCTCATAATATAAGTCAGGATCTAGATGCACTTTTGGTTCTCAATTGCCATTTATGGTTCCAAACTTTTAGTGACAATTTGATACATAAACTGGCAGGGTCTAGGAGAAGAGCCTTTTCTGCCATGGCTCCTGCCCCTGGAACATCATGCTGCTCAAGATCAAATCTTTAATTTTATATTATTGTTTTTTGATGTTGTAAATCACCCAGTAACTTGACGGTGAGATGGATGACATGTTAAATTTAATAAATGAGTAAACATTAGCAACTCACACCAGGAAAATAACTCTTTGTTGATACTTTCTGTCCTATTAAAAAGCAAATTAATTTCTTGTGTGTCGGTAGTCTTCCTCATACACTCAACTTCTTTCATACTAGTATCTCAGATCATATAGAGGTGGCTTCTAGGGACAATACCAAGAGTGACACAGAAAAACCAAGAGTCCAAGTGGCTAGACAGATTTCATGCTAGGAAATTCAAGAGCATCTTTAGTTTGAGAATCATTAGTATTAGGGCTCTGATATTTGGGTTTGTTTTTTGGGGGAGGGGGATAGAAATGCCTTTGAGTCACTGTTGAATGTTTTTTTTCCCAACAAGATTTCTGAAATCTTATTCTCCAAGGCACCTGAGGGTAGAACAAGAAGCAATGGGTGGAAACTAATCAAGGAGAGAAGCAACTTAGAACTGAGGAGAAATTTCCTGACAGTTAGAACAATTAATCAGTGGAACAGCTTGCCTCCAGAAATTGTGAATGCCCCAACACTGGAAGTCTTTAAGAAGATGTTGGATAGCCATTTGTTTGAAACGGTATAGGGTTTCCTGCCTAGGCAAGGGGTTGGACCAGAAGACCTCCAAGTTCCTTTCCAACTCTGCTATTGTATATTGTATAAATGATTAGGGCTGAGAAAGAGTGACGACCAAAATCACCTAGCTGGCTTTGTGCCTGAAGCCAGGATTACAACACAGTCTCCCAGATTTTAGCCTAGTGCAGAGGTCAGCAACCTGCAACTCTGGAGCCTCAATGTGGCTCTTTTATCCCTCTGGTGAGGCTCCCTGTCATTGGTCGGCTCCACAATTGATAGGGCTTTTGGTTAGGACAAGTAGAGGAAAAAGGACACCGTGCTAGGAGGAGACTCTATGGTGGGGGACCGGACTTCCAATCAGCTTCAGAATTGAACAGGGGGCTTCCGGTTTCTGACCTTTGTGGCTCTTCAAGTGTTTAAGGTTGCCGACCTTTGGCCTAGTGCCTTAACAACCCTCTGACACTGCAATTGGAACACTCAATTTCTTTCCTATAGTTTAAGACAGAACTGAAGCACATTTATTTTTTGAAGTTTAATACTGTTAATAATTTTAGATTTTGTATTTTATATCTGTTAGACAACTGTTTTTATTTATATATTTTTCTATAAGTATTTTGTATGTTACCCAGAGCTCCTAAGGGTGCCATATACTTTATTTCAATAACTAGATCAGGTGAATTATGTTCTGATAACTGGTCCAATAAACCAGGTTTCCAGGTTTCTGATAAATTTAGTAAGGAAGTTGCTTTTAAATACTCTCCCCACCATATTATGTAGTCTGGTTTACACCTACTATACATAATGCAGGATCTCCAAATTGATTTTCCTTTTTCAGATACAGTAGGCAAGGCAATTTAACAATCCTTTTTAAAACTAGTGATTCATTCCTGCTTATTCAGTTAAAGATAATGCAAATGCTTACTTCTGTCTACATAGTGAATTGATGATAGAAGAATGTGTATGAATTTTCTGATTAGATTCACAAAATCAATCAATCAGTGTCTGGATCTAGTCACCCTCCATTCTTTTTGCACTGTGGAATTGTGCTGTTTATATATTCTGTGTATCCTTTGCTCTTTGTTTTGACTTTTATTGCAGTTAGAATGATGGCAGATATTACATTAGGCATATAAAATCATTTCCTACCCAGAATTCCCCCTAGACCAGTGGTGGGTTTTGGATCCCGCTGCAACCGATATGGTTGCAACGGGGCCCAGTGTCCTCCACCTGAATGTGTGCAGCATGCACGCACATGCATGCAGCACACGCATGCATCCTACCCTCCAGCAATGCCTCCGCGATGCTCCAGCTGCTCGGCGGAACATCATGCAGGCACTGTATGCACCGGGTGTGGAAGAGCCGAAGAGTTTAAAGGCAGGTAAGAACGATGGGCAGGTGGGTGGGCCCTCCGGAGCACTGTACCGGAACGGTACCCGGTTCTCCGGGCAGACACCGGTACTCCCATATCAGGGCGTACCGCCTGCAACCTACCACTACCTTAGATGTACCATAATGTCAGACCTACTCAGATTAGTGTGATTTCATGTCTTTCAGAATCTATTGTGCATTACAAAGTAAGATTCTGGCACATGTCTACTGGATTACAGAGACTGAATACTGTAAGACACACTCATTTCTTTGCATATACATGCATGGATTGTTGCAGAAGGAAGGCTGAACTACTGAGCAGTTTTGATCTGATGAGACTAGAAACCATTGTACAATATATCTGTATTTTCAATTGTTCTAATAGGTAACTTTCTGTTGTCAAGAGTTTTGTAAATCTCAATATAGAGAAATAGAGGAAAACATAATTTCCTTGTTCGTCAAAGTACAGGATGTATTTTTCCCCCCAGATCACATCCTCTCTTAACATTTGTCCCCTTTTCATGAAACGTGTCAGTTTTTTAGGCCAGAGCTCACAATTAGGTCAGTAAGAATGTTACAGAGAATGCCAATAATAACAAATGCAGGCCAGCAATGTGCTTGGAAGATATTATCGGAAAAAATTAATACTAACTCATTTTAGCATCAACTTTACTAAAAGGAAAATATCCAATGTCCAAGTAAATTTTTTTTACTGCATTGCTTATTTTGACAATGTTATATCATACAGAAAATGTTTATATTTATCTCTGTTTAAGCCTTTGTGTCAATCACAATTGATTTGGGGGCTTGTAAGGGCCATGGAGAGCTCACAACTTCACATGGCCTATCCAAATTGTCCATGGATTGGAGTTTGTGAGGGCAAACAAAACCACATTACCCTCTTCAAGAGGATATAATGTGCAACTTGGGTGGGTTCCTGCCAGTTCTAATCTCTTCTATAGAAGAGGTTCCACAAATATATAGTGCTGTTTAGAACCGGTTCCAGCTCCCTCCCCCTGCCTGTCTGCACATCATCAAGTTGAAGAGCGAGAGGAGGAATTCTGGGAGTTGAAGTCCACAAGTCTTCAAGCTGTCATGTTTGAACACCCCTCAGGGTTTTTTCTAAAGGGTTAGGGGTGCAAGAGTCTTGTAACTTGACAGCTTTAAGACTTGCACACTTCAATGCCAGAGTTCCTGAGTCAACATGACTGGGAGTTGAAGTCCACAAGTCCTAAAGCTGTCATGTTTGAACACCCCTGGGTTTTTTTTCTAAAGGGTTAGGGGTGCAAGGGTCTTGTAAATTGACAGCTTTAAGACTTGCTTGCTTCAAATGCCAGTTTCTGAGCCAACATTTTGGTTGCTAAGCAAGAGCATTGTTAAGTGAGTTTCACCACATTTTACAAGTTGGCCATGCCCACCCAGTCACATGACTGCCAAGCCACTCCCACTCAGTCACACAGCCAGCAAGCCACCCCCACAAAGCAGGCCACACCTACAGAAGAGGTTCTAAAAAAATTTGAAACCCACCACTGGTGCAACTGGACTAGCTATCTCTGCTATTTTTTCATTATTGTTATGCAGTGGTGGCTTCAGAGTGGGAAATGTGTGCTGTTTTCACTATAAACTTAAACTGAAAATTGGCATTATCAATATTTATTCTGAAACTTAACTCTGAAACACTCTGTCAAACTCGCCACGTCACGTTGCCATCATGCGACTTTTGCTATGTTTTTCCCAATCGCGGAGCTGGGGTGGGCATGGGCTGTGTGTGATGCATCCAGCACATGGGCTGCCAGTTTGACACCCCTGTCTAGCACTAATCCTCCCTGAATCCCATGGCATTTAAGTACTGGGCCAGGAGGAGAATCAGGATCATATTGTTTAACTGTCAGATACTTTGAGTTCATAACATTCACAAATTTCTTTCTTCTATACAATAATGTTCTGACCCCCTCCTCCGCCCAGTAATGAATGCCAAGACAAGCTTAGCTGGAATGCCACAACCCTTTATAAGCAGGAAACATAAATCTTGGTGGCTGAAAGCCCAAACACCAATGAACAGATAAAGAACCTTGGCAGCAAGCCAGACTCCGACAGATACAGATAACAGCTTCTCCAGCATTGATAATTAAGTTAAATCCTGCAACCAGACTCCTCCCAAAGTTCCTCCTTATATAGTATGTTGAGAGGAGCCTAATTGCCCTTGTCACCTCAAGGCTGGATTATTGCAATGTGCTCTACATGGGGCTACCCCTGAAAAGCGTTCGAAGACTACAGCTAGTCCAGAATGCATCCGCATGAGCGATATTGGGTGTACCGAGATACACCCATATTACACCTATCCTCCGCGAGCTGCACTGGCTGCCAATTGGTCTCCGGATGCAATTCAAGGTGTTGGTCATTACCTTTAAAGCCCTACATGGCTCAGGACCAGCGTATTTGCAAGACCGCCTAGTGCCACATACCCCCCAATGGCCGATAAGATCCCACAGGGTGGGCCTCCTTAGGACGCCGTCAGCCAGACAGTGTCGGCTGGTGGGGCCTCAGAGGAGGGCCTTCTCTGTGGCCGCTCTGACCCTGTGGAATCAGCTACCCCCAGAGGTCCGGACCTTGCCCACCCTCATGGCCTTTAGAAAAGCTGTTAAAACCTGGCTGTTCCAGCAGGCCTGGGGCTGTTGACCTTATTATGTAGGGTCCAGCCCCAATTTGAATGTATGCGTGTTGGAGAATTTTAATCTTTATTTTAATTTTATTTTGTCTTTTTTTCTTTTCTTGTTCTGTGTAAGCCGCCCGGAGTCCTCCGGGATTGGGCAGCCTATAAATCTAACAAATTAAATTAAATTAAATTAATTACAACCACCTGGGTCCAATTATCTTCTGTATCTGCGTAGTTGTTCTCTACATCGATCTGCCTGCCGTTGCCGGGCATCCAGGACCAACTCCCTTGTCTCCTCCCCACTGCTCCAAGGCCAGACATCAGGAGCACACTCCCTTTGGCTTTCACTGCTGCTCCATGCCTCAGGCGCCTCCTGGTGGCCAACCAGCCTCTCTGATCCCTGCTCGGAGTCGGAACCCTGTCCAAGGTCCTTCACATCTTCCAGAGCCAACTATAGGGCCTCTCGCTGTTGAAGTCTGTTTGCAGCTCCAACGGCTCCTGCAGGGCCACAACACAATACTGTTACTTAGATTTTTTTTATAAAGCAGGAGGTGCTTTATACATCAGGTGCTTAAAAGGATTGTATTAAAATAGATTTAGATCATGAAGGTGAATGAAGAATTCCACATCCGAAATCCTGGCACATTTAAGGGCTTAAACATTATGAAAATTCTCACTTAAGAGCACAAACAAATCTCTCTTTGAGACTGCAGTTAATAAAGTTTTTAATATTTTGTGCTGGGTGAGGGTTTGCATTTATTTCCTGCATGTATGAATGCATATGAATGAACACATCAAATCTAAACAATTAACACTGTGGGTCACAATATACTTCAAGTTAACAGGCCATTGGTATAAAAGAGATTTCCTATTTCACCATGGACGATCAAAAACTATCAATGGATATTGTGGAGAAATACAACTGAGAACAACTCATGGTTGCTTGATGGATTCATCATTATCAGAGAAAGATAGTAAAGTTTGATTCAGAGTGCTATATGTTAGTCCTGGCATCTATCATATTTTGGAATTTGCTACATGTGGAAATGTTTTGGATAGGATATGAATGTTCTCTGAGGATAAACAGCAATATTATTTTCCATCCTTATTCAAGTACAGAAATATAATTTGTTCTTATTATGCTATTAAGTTGGATTATGACCTTTTTTATTTTGAAAGTAATGCCCCCAACCCCTTACACTCTTCTGGACAAATGGCTATTCAATCTCTTCTTAAGGTTGCCTAAGATTGCCTAATGTTTCCTAACATTCCTCATACCCCTTTCACTATACATGAAATCTCCGAGCTAGACTCCCTTGGGAACTTCTCATATAACATATAAGGACAATACCATTCATACCAGCCTTGTTATTGAAATAGATTAGAATTTGGCCACTGAAGTAATGCAATTTATTTTGGCCTGATTTTCTCCTGTCTCAAGGACCAGAAGAGAGTACTTTATCTGCCTGACTGTGCTTTATACACTGGGACATGCACCCTAGATGGTAGGAAAGAGGCTCAGAAAATGCTGAACACTTTGTTGTGATCTAGTGGTCATTTGGATATATGCAGGTCAAATATCATAGCTCCACTGTCTATTGATTACAAAGGACACACATCTTAGTGGAAAAGTGAAAGGTTAATAGAGCTAAAGTTAATAAACTGGAGTGGAAAAGATGGATTGATTATACTCAAATAAATATGGGACTAAAAAATTCCAGATATCTTATGATTAGAGACCAGGAATGATATAAATTGTCTAGAGCTAGTCTAGCAAGGAGCAGCTAAAGCTCAATTGAGAGATGTTCTTAACTATCTTCTTTTTTCTAAGTGTATTTTAGATTGTTTTTGTTAAAGATTTATACCCTGTATTGGTTCTGGGAAGTCGGGGGGGGGGGAGGGCGGGGGGAGGGAAGTAAATATTTGTAAAGCTTGCTTTTCAAAATTCTCCTTAAAAAAAATAGAACTAAAGTTAATAAAAGGCTGTTTCCTTCATATGGGGTTTGTAAATCAGAATTAATCGCAACAAGCATTAAATACTTGCTTTCACTTGTTTAAGGTCTCTGCTGTTGTTCGCATGCCTAAGAATACTTTTAAAATATTTCTAGACCTGAACATTAATAATTATTTTCAATTAAATTAATATGGTATTGCAATGAGATAAACATGTTAGATTTTTTTAAAAATAAGAGAGGAAGGGATGGCAAAATAATAACTTTAAAAGGTAAGATAGCAATAGCAATAGCAGATTTTTATATACCGCTTCATAGGGCTTTCAGCCCTCTCTAAGCGGTTTACAGAGTCAGCATATTGCCTCCAACAACAATCTGGGTCCTCATTTTACCCACCTCGGAAGGATGGAAGGCTGAGTCAACCCTGAGCCGGTGAGATTTGAACCGCTGAACTGCTGATCTAGCAGTCAGCTGAAGTGGCCTGCAGTACTGCACTCTACCCACTGCGCCACCTCGGCTCATGAGGAAGATTTCCTTTTTCAGACCTTTATTTCCCAAGAAATATTAATTTTATCCTTTTCTTAAAAAAGACTTTTTGTTTTATTAAAAATAATCAAGGCGTCACCTTTCTACCCACCTTTTCAGGTGTAAAGCCAATATACCTTTAGAATTTAGTTTAAATTTACTTGTGAATAGATTTCTTTCAGTAAGTGATCTTGGTAAACAATACTGCATCTGATACCCATCTAGATCTAAAATATTGAGGTATCTAAGAACGTCAACTGGGATGTATGTGGCATGTTCATTTCTCAGTTTAGGTCTGATTTTCAAGTCTTCCCAACATGGCATAGACAAGACAGTGTGGATTTCAAAATCTCTGTTAGATATTTTCCATTAGCATGAAAGATACTTTGCGGCACAAGCTAGACTCATAAAAAGAGTGAAGTTGTATCCAATCCACAATTCCTATTGGCTGGGTACCAGCTAAAAATGATGTAGAGTTCTAAGCCAGCAACATGATGACTTCCTCATGATTGATTAAAGATATTGTTTGTTAACAAGCCATTTTAGAGCAAAGAAGATGAGATAAAAAGTGAAAGGGAAGATCAGATATAAGAAGAAAAGGAGGACAATGTAAAATAAAAATGAGGTAGATTGATTGATTGATTGATTGATTGATTGATTTAAAGCTTTTATATGCCGTCCAATCCCAAAGGACTCCGGGCGGCTTACAAACAGAAATATAAAAAACATAAAAACAATACAATTTAAAACAACAGTCATCCCTCATAAATTCATTCTAGTCGGGGCCGGACCTCAACAGTGAGGTCAACAGCCCCAGGCCTGCTGGAACAGCCAAATTTTTACAGCTTTCCTGAAGGCCATCAGAGTGGGTATGGTTCGGATTTCTGGGGGGAGCTGTTCCAAAGAGTCGGAGCAGCCACCAAGAAGGCTCTCCTCTGAGGGCCCGCCAGCTGACATTGCTTGGCCGATGGCACCCGAAGGAGGCCCAATCTATGGGATCTTACTGGTCGCTGGGACGTATGTGTCAGCAGGCGGTCTCAAAGGTATCCTGGCCCTAAGCCATGTAGGGCTTTAAAGGTGATCACCTGTTTGTAGAAAAATATTAAAGACAATGAATGTAAAAGGTTATCTATTAGCCACATTTTTGTCTCTTGATTATTATAACAGGTCACAATGAGGTAGATGATGTCCTGAAATAGATTTCTTCTGAACATAGATCAAAATAGACAAATGAATAATTCACAGAAGTCAAAGCATGTTAACAAGAAGATGCCCTTATGCAAGATGAACTGTTTGCCAGTATTGCCATATTATATGAGAGAACAGGAGGAAATCCATCATTGGCAATATATTTGTCTGCAGTCTTTGCCAAGGAGCTCAACAAATTAAAGGGTTCTTCAGCTTGCCAATTTCACAATTGCTATTTGCAGTAGAAAATTAGGTGACTAAATTCTAATTTGAGAAAAGCCATGCATTGTTGTCAGTGATTAAAAGAAAACTGTGGTTATAAAATGCCTATCATGTCAGATCACTCTGATATTGCATGAGAACCATGTCTTATGTGGCATTTGAAAATGTGGAAAATTATAGCTGAACATTATATGATGCTATATTTTAGGAACAGCTATATTGGCTCAATATTAGGCTTATAAGAAGTGTCCGTATAGCTGATTAAGGAGATGACTTTGAGAGTAATAGACAAGAGCTATTACACTTGCATAAGGCATGTGGTGGCTCAATGGCTAAGATGCTAAGCTTGTCAATCAGAAAGGTCGGCAGTTCGACAGTTCAAATCCTTAGCACCGCATAACGGAGTGAGCTCCTGTTATTTGTCCCAGCTTCTGCCAACCTAGCAGTTCGAAAGCATGTAAAAATGCAAGTAGAAAAATAGGAACCACCTTTGGTAGGAGGATAACAGCGTTCTGTGCACCTTCAGTGTTTAGTCATGCCAGCCACATGATGACAGAGACTTCTTTGGACAATGCTGGCTCTTCAGCTTTGAAACAGAGATGAGCACTGCCCCCTAGAGTTGGGAACAACTAGCACATATGTGCGAGGGGAACCTTTACCTTTTATTATACACGTAAAAAGGGCTGAAATTTTCCTTACGTCTGGGAAAACAAGAGAATATTCAGAAGAAAGTTGGTCAGGCCCCTCCCTGAATCATTGAGGTATAAGAGGGAGGGAAAATCAGGCGTGTGAGATTCTATTATTATAGTCTATTTCAATAAAGTACAGAAAATTATAGAATCATAGGGCTGGAAGGCACCTCGAAGGTCTTCTAGTCCAACTTTCTCAAGGCAGAAGCTTTATATCATCCAGTCAAGTGGTTGTCCAGTCTATTTTTGAAAATCTCCAGTGATGGAGCACCCACAATTCCAGGAGGAAAGCTATTCCATTGATTAATTGCTCTCACTATCAAAAAAAAAACAAAAAACCAGTTCAATTCTTCAGTGGATGGTGTTTCTTAATATGATGCACCCTAAAAGGCTGACAGCCCAAGACTTTAAATGTTCCCAGAAGATTATATGAACAATTATCTTCTATAATTTGAGCATTGGAATATATGCAATATTTATCAGAAGGAAAAAAAGTTGATGGTCTGGGCAAGGTCTTCTCCATCATTGACTATCCCGAGAATCAGTGTGGTATCATAATCAGAATATTGCAGCCCCACTTTATCACAGAACTCACTGAATTACTTGGGATGAGTTTAAAGAAGTTGCAGTGTATGCAGCTGCATTGGTCTCAGAATAATGAGATATCTAAATATTGCAATGGGAAGAGTTTCTATGGGTGAATTTCTAAGCTGGCTTTGATCAACCAGCTAATGCTCCTCTATGTTAGCCAATGAGAAAATTGGATGATGATATTTTTCCAGATGAATGAATGAATACTTTTTGGAGCCTCAATAGCCCAAAACAACAATAACTCAAAATAACTCTCAAAATAAAATACCTACTGAAGGAAGAACATAGATTTTGCAGCAGTAGTTTCAGGCTTGTTCTTCTTATTGAAGAAGTCTCAATAAACTTTCTAGCTTTGGCATGAGCATATAAACCATTCTGCATTTGAATCTCTCTGGCAGCTTCCTTCCCTCTGAGGAAGGCTTTCCAATATGAGGAAGAGCTCTCTTCCCTCTCCCTCGGCTACCAGATATCTGAATGGGCAGAGGAGCACACATTGTTTATATACCTTGTGTAATCTTAAATGTGCAAACATATCCCTAGCCAAAGGTGAAATGCTACCGGTTTGGATCAGTTTGCCTGAACTAGTAGTAAAAAAGTGCTACTGGTTTGGGCGAACCAGTATTTCCGATGATCAGCTGTGATACGCAATTTATATTAGCTCGAAAGCAGGATTTTCTGCTTTCTAGCTAATCTATCACGTGGCATAGCGGATTTCCCCCTCTCTACCCTGTTTCTCCAAAAATAAGACCTCCCCAGATAATAAGCCCAATCAGGCTTTTGAGCACATTCACTAAAATAAGCCCTCCCCTGAAAATAAGCCCTCCCCAAAATATTGTAACACATCAGCGGCCATAAGGTGACCACACTCACCACCTCCTGCACTTCAAAAATAATAAGACCTCCTTGAAAAATAAGGCAAAGTGCTTATTTCGGGGGTCAAAAGAAAATAAGACCCTGTCTTATTTTCGGGGAAACACATTACTTACCTTTTAGGCACGCTTGGTAGCAGGCTCTGCCCACCCGCCCAGACATCATCACATCCATTTTTGACACTCTGTGCATGAATGGAAGGGCATGTGCATGCGTGGTGCACATGCTCACATTTGCGAACCAGTAGCGAAGGTAAATAGATTTCACCCCTGCCCCTAGCTATTGTCAAAACTGATTCAGGAGTTAATCGAGAAACATGGAAAATAAGAACCTAAGGATTCTTCTAAGCAAAGTCGTCATCATGAAATCATTTTGCTGCATGCATAGTATTTGTTGATAGTTCAGACTTCCCCTTGAGTTCATAATTTTCCTGAATTTTGCATTTTTTTAAAAACATCCCTTGAGAATTACTGGAACATTTTAGCTAAGACTGTCAAAGATTAGTACCAAGTACTCCAGCATAGAAATGATCAGGATTTTCATGGGGATTGGCATTTATTTAACATTGGTCCATTCTATGTTCCCTGATCTACCTTTCACCAACAAAGAGGGGTTTTTTTTGTACTGGATTTCCTATATTTTCTCCTGCTCATCCACTCTGCTACATAATTCTTATTTCTGTGAAAAATTGTCATAATCAAACCATATAATATTAATTTCTAGATTCTGCAATGGACAAAAACAATCAGAACATCTCCATATGCTGTGCAAGGAGAGGCATTAAAAACAGGAAATTAAAGTTCATAAACAGTTGAAAAGCTATGCTAGCAGTTCTATACAAATTCAGAATTCAAGCACTTTCTTTTGTGTTGCACTGAGATAGCAAAGTAAAATAGGGAGTTAAAGTCTCTATCAATCTATTTACCAGGCATTACATGAATTATAACTAATATAATTACCCTTGGTGATGTAGAATCCAGAATGTCTTTCACTCTAGGAAAATAGCAAACCACAAGGCATATCTGGTGGGCTAACAAGCATACAGTCACGTGGGCATGCCTTTCAGAGGTGGGATCCAGCAGGTTCTGACCAGTTCTGGAGAACCAGTAGCAGGGATTTTGAGTAGTTCGGAGAACTGGTAAATACCACCTCTGACTGGCCCTGCCTCCATCTATTCTCTGCCTCGTGAGTCCCAGTTGATCAGGAGGACTTGGGGATTTTTCAGTATCCTTCCCCTGCTATGCCCACCAAGCCATGCCCACAGAACCGATAGTAAAAAAAAATAATGAATCCCAACACAGATGCCTTTCCACCCATAGCTGCTTCAGCCTCAAATGCTTGCAGTGCAGTTGAGGTTTCTGGAGACAGAAGCTTAAGTCCCAAAGGTGCTTTTTCAAGATGCAACTTCTTCAGCTCTAAAGCTTCTTGGATGAATAGCAATAGCAATAGCAGTTAGACTTATATACCGCTTCATAGGGCTTTCAGCCCTCTCTAAGCAGTTTACAGAGTCAGCATATTGCCCCCAACAACAATCCGGGTCCTCATTTTACCCACCTCGGAAGGATGGAAGGCTGAGTCAACCCTGAGCCGGTGAGATTTGAACAGCCAAACTGCAGAACTGCAGTCAGCTGAAGTAGCCTGCAGTGCTGCATTTAATCACTGCGCCACCTCGGCTCTATGAGAGATGAGAAGTAAAACTTCTTCAAAGAAAAAACAGAAAGTCCAGTTGCCTCTTGAAAAAGCAACTTTGGGACAACCATGACCCAAAGTTTCCTTGTCAGAAGGTCACAAAACGTGATCACATGATCCCGGGACACAGCAGCCATCATAAATGTGAACCAGTTGCCAAGTAGCTGAATTTTGAACACATGTTTATGGGGATGTTGCAAAAGTCGTACCATATTTTTTGGAGCATAAGATGTACTGGAGTATAAGACACACCAAGGTTTTAAAGAGGCAAATTAAAAAATAAGTTTTTGCACTCTGCAAACCTCCCAAAAACGGCCTGTTTTTCTTAAAAAAAGGGGGGCATGAATAGCCTTTAGGAGGTTTGTAGAGTGCTCCTGGAGGGTAGGGGGGGCAAAATTGAGCAAAAATGGCCAATTTTTCACTCATTTCTGCCCTCCCCAGCCCCCAGGAGCTCTCTGAAAAGCTCTGCACAGCCAATTTGGTGAAGAGGGTAGGGTTTCAGGAGGCAAAAAATGTTTTCAGTGTATAAGATGCACCCAGATTTTCAGCCTCTTTTTTGAGGGAAAAAGGTACGTCTTATACTCAGAAAAATACAATAACTGTGAAAAATGGTCATGAGTCGCTTTTTTTCAGTGCCATGGTAACTTTGAACAGTCACTAAATGAATTGCTGTAAGTCGAAGGACGAGCAATGCAGACAGCATGAAGGGGACACAAGTTCTTGAAACATAGAAGTTTCCTGAAAATTATTTGAAAAGACAGCTTGAATAAATAGAAGTTTCCTGTTTGACAGCTGCACCTTATTATGATGAAGTTCTCTTTATTTGGCAAGATGTCATAGTTGAAACAAGCTAGGCGAGATCACTATAGTGCACTGAATGAAAAATTCAAGAGTAGGAAAGATAAATAGCCTGAGGCAAATATAGAAATTGTATCTTTCCCATTTCATGAGCAAAGGCCAGCTGAACTCGCAGTTGAACTAGAATTGGCAATGGGGCAAAATCATCTAGTGAAGTCTATTTAAGAGAATAAAAAGGCTGCATAGCATATCAATCAAGGTATTATTGTCCTCCCAGCTTCTGCTGCCTGCGGCAACTACTTCTATACTTAATAATAGGGTTAAATCTAGGAAGGAAACTTTTACATAGAAAATGTTAACAATCAACTCTAAGAGTCAGGAAAATCCTTATTCTGAATCCAGGAACTGTGCAGCATCTTAAAAATCCTGCAGAGTTAAATGCAGAGAAGAAACTTAGATTTTTTTTAAAAAAAAACCTTGAAATCAAGATTTTAAGTCTCTAAGACTACTTTTTGAATTAGCTACTTTTATTTTATGAAACATTATTGAGTTTGGAGGAAGGAATCTGATATTCCCATAGCTGGTCATTTGTCAGAACCTCAACAGTGACAATATGTTTTGAAAGATTTTCTGAAATGGGGCCTGGGACCATAATTCCCATAATTATCAGCCAGAAACACTGGAAACACATGTAAAAGTATTCCAATATTTAATCCAAGAGCAACCCACTTTCTCCCACATAAGAAAAAACAGCTTTTAGGTATTGAATGAAAGAGTTGCAATTTTCAGAATGACAGCTGCAAAGGAGAGAATCATCATCTCTTGATGGATTCTAGGAGGTTCTTGTCTATTTCTAACATTATATGAGAAGGAGTGAAATTGGTTCCATGTCTCAACCCCCCCCCCTCCCCAAATAAGCGGAAGCAAGATTTTAAGTCTGATGATGGCTTCCTCCCATATTGTGCTGCTAACCTTTTATGATGCTATTTTTAGATGCTACATGTATAATTCCCAAAGAGCAACCTGCCAATTTCAATAGTACTCTACAAAATCATTTCAAAAATGCTTTTGCATGGTGCAGTCAATTATAAAGACTATTAGTAGTGAGGGAAATAATAAATAACCCATTCATGTATACTGTTCAAAGGATTCACATTAAGTAATAGTGAGCCTGCATTAGATAATGTCACTTTTATAAAATAAAATCATCTTTTTTCTCCTATTTCTTCTGGGTTGACTTAGCCTGGGCTAGAATTCATTACTATACCCTAAATTTGAACTTGTTCTGTGACTTCAGAATATCAGAAAATGCATTCTTCCAGAGGGGACAACCATCAGCCATCTCCTCTAGATGGATGATATCAAGCTTTATCCTAAGAGTAAATGAGACATTACTGAGTTGGAGAATGTGGCTGGATGGAAGGTAGAGACAGGGAAGCTGGTTAAGATTGATGGGGTGAAATAGTAGCAGGCCCACCTAGTAGATATACAGACCAGCTACCTTTGTACCCCACAATAACATGGAATCACAATAAGGAGGGAAAGAATATAGCAACATTCAAATACTACCAAAAGATAAGGCAGGCTTTGAAAAACTAGCTCAACAGGAAAACCAAGGTCCATGTCATTAACATGTATGACCTGCCAGTAATCAGATAACTTGCTTGTATAGTGAACTGGCCAAATGGAGGCTGTCAATAGGAAAGCCCAGAAGTTCCTTACAATGTATAGAGGTTTTTAAGAGCCGAGGTGGCACAGTGGTTAAGGTGCAGTACTGCAGGCCACTTCAGCTGACTGTTATCTGCAGTTCAGCGGTTCTAATCTCACCGGCTCAAGGTTGACTCAGCCTTCCATCCTTCCGAGGTGGGTGAAATGAGGACCCAGACTGTGGTAGGCGATATGCTGACTCTGTAAACCGCTTAGAGAGGGCTGAAAGCCCTATGAAGCGGTATATAAGTCTAACTGCTATTGCTATTGTTTTCACCCCAAGTCTAGCATCCAGTTCCTGTACACCAACTGGAAAGTGAGCTGGTGGGATCTGTTGAATGTCAAAGCCACCCGGACAATGGTACTTTGGTACCCAAAGACAAACCCTTGAGAAAATGCCTTGAGGCAGCAGCAAACATGGGAAGAAGATCAAGTAGAGCAGTAATGGCTAACCTTTTTGGCACCATATGCCCAAACCAAAACATGTGTGCACACATGCATGTGCATGTGCCAAAGTGCCAGAAACCAGAAGACCATCTGGCCAGTGTGCATGTCCATGCTGGAAACCAAAAGAGCAGCTGGCAATGGCGTGCATGCCCACAGAGAGGGATCTGTGTGCCACCTCTGCATGCATGCCATAGGTTCACCAACACAGAAGTAGAGGAAGCACCATGGGAAGACAAGACCCTGCAAGGACTGTACCATTGACAGACAGCTGAGTTGGCTAACATTAAGAAATCTTACCAGTGGCTGGAAAGTGCTGGAGACAACATTGTCTCCAGCACTGTTGGATCCAACATTGATCATAGTAGCACAAGAACAGATCCTCAGCACCATATCCAAAGAAGCAGAGATCTGCCGCACTAGATAAGAAACAGACTATGCCAACAGCTTCAGAGACAGTTCAACAGATAGTGTCAGCATATAAGACACGAGCAGCATATACTCAAGTAGCTGGCATTGTGTACAGGAATTTCTGCATCGTATATTGGCTAAACCTCCCAAGCCCAAATGGGAGATTCCACAGAAGGTCATGGGGAACAACAGAGTTGATATCCTGTTGGATTTCCAGATCCAGAGAGATAGGAAGCTACTGGATAATCAACCAGATACCATGTTCATTAAACAAGGAGCAGAGAAGAACAATGGTGATAGATATACCAGTGCCCCATTAGGAAAGAGTATGGAAAAGGTGAACAAGTACCAGGGCCTGAAGGAGGAACTAGAGAGGAGGTGGAAAGTAAAGACCAAAAGAACTATCAATGATGGTAGGAGCAGTTGGGGCTGTGACTCCTAAGCTGGGAAAATGGCTCCAGCAGATCCCAGGAACAAAATCAGAGCTCTCTGTCCAGAAAAGGCAATGCTTGGGATATCTATGATTCTCAGAAATCCAGGTCATGGCATGGCTGTCCCAAAGGTGCTTTTTCAAGAGGCAACTGGACTTTTTTTTGTTTTCCTTTGAAGACATTTTGCTTCTCATTCAAGAAGCTTCTTCAGCTCTGACTGGCTAGTCAGAATCTTTCTATTGTCCACCATCCACCACATGAAGGAGCTTCTTGGATGAGAAGTGAAATATCTTCAAAGAGAAACAAGAAAGTCTAGTTGCCTCTTGAAAGAGCACCTTTGGGACAAATGCTTGGAAATAGTTAAGATACCACACAGAACCATCAAACTCCAAGACCTTTGGTAGATGACCGGAGATTGAAGACACATACCACCCATTGGGGTGAGAAGGGAATTTATAGTTGTGGGTGCATGTGTTAAATTTATGTATTACATAAAAAGTTAATGATAGAGCACAAGGTCTCAGAAACTCTGCTTTTTACAAGATTAAAAGGATTGTCCCCAAATCAAAAACCTTTGTGGTGTTGAAAGCTTTCAAACTTTCAAATACCACCAAGACTTTTTAAAAATTTCTTCCCAAAACATGCTATCACTGAAGGTTATGTTTCAAAGACAACATTATTTCTTTAAGCTTTTGCTATTACTGACCTCCTCATGTAAACGGCATCTGGCACCTTGTCCCTCATCCAAATACTGGAGCTACACTTTCCAACCCTAAGGATTGGTTCCTGCCAGTTCTAACCTCTTCTATAGAAGAGGTTTCACAAATCTACAGTGCCGTTTAGAACCGGTTCCAACTCCCTCCCCCCGCCCGTCTGCACACCATCAAGATGAAGAGCAAGAGGAGGAATTCTGGGAGTTAAAATCCACAAGTCTTAAAGCTGTCAAGGTTGAACATCCCTGGGGTTTTTTTTTCTAAAGAGTTAGGGATGCAAGGGTCTTGTAAATTGACAGCTTTAAGACTTGCATGCTTCAAATGCCAGAGTTCCTGAGCCAACATTTTGGTTGCTAAGCAAGAGTGTTGTTAAGTGGGTTTCACCACATTTTACAAGTTGGCCACACCCACCCAGTCACATGGCTGGCAAGCCACTCCCACCCGGTCACATGGCCAGCAAGCCACTCCCACAAAGCAGGCCACACCTACAGAAGAGGTTCTAAAAAATTTTGAAATCTAACACTGCCAACTCTGTATATTTTCTTAGGCCACCTAAGAGTGCTGCCAATAGTTTAACTGTCTGCTTTTTTGCTACATGCTTATGCATAGAAAATATTTTCCATATAATATATTTGAATCTTTTAAAATAATCTTTTTGTTTAAAATTACAAAAGTAAATTATACTCTTATTTTCAAATAAACCTGTTCGTTTAATTTTTAGACTTTTGCACATTTTACTAGCATATTTTATTAGCTTTTGAATGTTACAGTAAATGCAGATAAGAAAAATGGAATAGAGTCAAATATATCATTCTCTCACAGGCATGTACACCTATGTCAACTCATTCAACTTAACAGGGACACAGATTCCTATGTCCCTACAATGTATATTCATACAGGGCCCCTTTAACACAATGGGAGGTTGGTAAAACCACCTACTCTATACATAGAGATTTATATATCTTTAAATCTGCACCATTATTAAGATGAATGCATACAGATAAGAACTGAGTTCAACATGTGCCGCCATGCTCCTTCCTCTATACATGCATTGTTGTGAAAACTGCCATGGGATGTAGCATTATGCTTACAGATTTCCTTACATATTGAGGAAAAAGACAATTGATTTGTTTGGTATTTCCTATGTCATATAATAGTTCTTATAAAGTGAAAACACACTTGTGTTTTAATAAGTAGAATCATAAAATGGTTGATGGCACTATTAATCAAGAAGCAAGAGAAGCACTTTCTTTTTCTAGCATATGCAGAGCCAAAGCAGGCTCTAAACAGGAAAGCTTATGGAAATTGCTTTAGATTGTGCCTGCTGTGTTGAGAGAACCACCAGGGGTGGACAGTGGTGGGATTCAGCCAGTTCACACTTATTCAAGAGAACCAGTTGGTAACTTTCTAAGCAGTTTGGAGAACCGTATGGAATGAGCTGCCCCCAGAGATCCGGGCCCTACCCACTCTCATGGCCTTCCGCAAAGCCATTAAAACCTGGCTTTTCCGGCAGGCCTGGGGCTGTTGACCCCTTGACTGAGGTCCAGCCCGCCTCTGATTGGGTGTATGTTGTGCTTTTGCCTAACTTTGTTGTGTCCTATCGTTTTTAAATTCTTTTTTAATATTTTCATTTCTGTAAGCCACCCGGAGTCCTTTGGGATTGGGCGGCCTAGAAATTCAATAAATGAAATGAAATGAAACCGGTTGTTGGAAGAAATCTCCTTTTGTTTTTTCCCACTTTACAGGGCTAATCCTATAAGGAAGGCAGGAAGGAAACATTCTGGTGTTGTTTCTAGCCTAATCTTTATTGCCCTGCTTACAGAAACTGTCACTCCAGTTAACCCTTATTACCCTTGTAACAACTAAGGCGAAGTGCCCATCGGCCTGAGTGACATTGACTTGGCCACGCAAACATGATCACATGACCACTGAACCCCACCTACCCAGCTGGTCATTAGGGCAGAGAACTGGTTGGTAAATTATTTGAATCTCACCACTGGTGGTGGGATTCAATTTTTTTTACTATTGGTTCGGTGGGCATGGCTTTGTGGGTGTGGTGTGGCTTTGTGGGCGTGGCATGGGAAGGATACTGCAAAATCCCCATTCCCTCCCCACTCTTGGGGGAAGGTTACTGCAAAATCTACATACCCTCCCCACCCCACTAACCTGCTTTCCAGCTCTGTTCTCCTGTTCAGGGCAACAAAAGAAGATCAGCTGGGAGGCAGCAGGGGCGGGGCCAGCCTGTTTGCCGGTTGTCCAAACTACTCAAAATGTCCACTACCCGTTCTCCAGAACTTGTCAGAACTGGCTGAATACCACCTCTAATTTTAATCATTACCACCCATGCTGTTTTCTTGATAATTATCACATTAATGCTATTTATCCCACATGGAAAAACATAAAAGTCTTTCAAAGTTTTATTTTAGAAGCAAGTTAGACGATGTAGAAACTTAGGATTAATGATACTCTACTTCCCTGCCAAAGCTCTGATCAATATGGAGAACCTTGTGGTTTCAGTTTTCATTTCTTTAACAAAGCATGGAAGTGTTCTACCTTTCATCAATAAACTACCTCAAGCACTATATCCAGTCCTGGTCAACTTACTTTAAGATAGATTCAAAGAAACAGAAACAGATTCAGAAAGGGCAATGAAAGATGACCAAGGATTAGAAGTGAACTCCTATGAAGAGATTGAATCAGGTGTGTTAGCCTTCAGAAGATTGAGGAGCAATATGAGCCACTATTCAAATACCAGAAAAGATACAGAAGGAACCCATGAGTCATTCTTTATCAATCCATGTTCTGACCCAGCCTTAGCAGAACTAAGAAAACAGACTCCATGTCCCGAAAACCCCCTCTTTTATTTATCTCCTGTGAATTAATGGCATTCATACACAGAAAATGCCAGGCAATAATCCTTCACATGGCTAACTGCAATAATAGACTTTATCAGTTCCTTGGATAATTGCCAGACTGGGAGCTTCCAGCCCCAAAGCTGTAAATTAAAGTTTGGCAAGCAGTCTCTGAGGTACAAACCACGATGAGCAAATCTTCCAAAAGAAATCGAAATGGTTGTCTCTGACAAACCCCACTCCCCTTTCTTTCTATTTATTCCCCAGCCAGGGAGGGGCCATTCAGCATCCCCATGTGCCTTTCTTCCCAAGTTCTCCTCTCCTAACAGCTCTGCACATATGCACATCTGGAACAGGCCACAGCAGTTCCTCTTCCCCACTTATCTCTGACTCCGAAGGCAGTTGGGGAATGTCAGACGGCCCTGGCTCTATCTCTGCTTCTGACGCAGAGCATCCACCAGAGCTTTACCCAGACTCCTGGACTGGCCCAAGTTCCTCCCCAACCTCCTCATTGTCCGAGTCTGCCACCAGCACAGCTGGCAGCTGGCGGGCCACAACAATCCAGAATACAGACAAGGGCCAATGGGTTTAGGTTACAGGAAATTTGATTCCTTTAATCTTAGAAAAAAGCTTTCCAACAAGAAAATCAGTTGAATAATGGAACAATTATCCAGAGAAGTGGTGAGATGTTTTCGCTGGAGGTGATCAAGTGGAAGCTAAATAGCTATCTGTTGGATTACAATCAATGGCCTACATGGCTCCTTCCAACCCATGGTTTTTAAGATGTCTTCATAGAGCTATTGATGTCATTTATTTCTCAACACAGAACAGACAGTATATCTTTATTTACTGTAGCTTTCATGTGACTTCAGAAACTTTCACATACCATCAAATGTCATAGAATCATAGAACAAAGCAGAATAGAATGCTTAGCATGTTTTTCCTAACATACTAATTGAAACGTATCTAGAGTAGAATGCATTTAACGGTTCCACCACAAAACCGACGAAAGCGCGCATTTGACGTCATCATAGCACGACGAAAACATCGCGCTGTGATCGAAAAATGTAAAAATAAAGCGAAAACCTTACCCTAACCCCCCCAAACCTAACCCTAACCCTAACCCTAAACCTAACCCTTACCTTTATGTGAATCAGCTTGCTTTAATTTTATTTTTATTTCAATTTTTAATTTTTTTCGTCGCGCTGTGATGAAGTCAAATGCGCGCTTTCGTCGATCGCGCTTTTGTGGACCGCGGTTTTGACGGGTCACGGCATTTAACATGTATAGGTTTCAGTCACAGACCTGTAAAGTAATGCTTAAATTAGGGAATACAAGAGACACGGTGGCTCAGAGAGTCATGGTGGCTCACTGGCTAAGATGCTGAGCTTGTCGATCAGAAGATCAGCAGTTCATTTGTTTGAATCCCTAGTGCCATGTAAGTGAGCTCTCATTACTGGTCCTAGCTTCTGCCAACCTAGCAGTTCGAAAGCATGTAAAAATGCAAGTAGAAAAATAGGCACCACTTTGGTGGGAGGGTGACAGCATTCTGTGCATCTTCAGTGTTTAGTCATGCCGGCCACATGACCATGGAGACGACTTCGGACAGCGCTGGCTCTTAGAGATGAACACTGTCCCCTTGAATTGGGAACAACTAGCACATATGTGCAAGGGAAACCTTTACCTTAGGGAATACAAGTGATTGATTAGATTCCAGTCTCCAGTCTCCACTTTTCACTAAATCAAACCCATCATCAGCTTCTGGAAAGCAAGCAAAAAAGCTGTAATAAAAGGTACTATATGCGATCAGGGATTGAAAGAGCCATCTGTGAGAAGATGGTTCTCCAATGTTCTATGTATCTAACTGTAAAAAAAAATCAAAATCTTATACTTTGGCTTCCTCTGTTACTTTAGCTTTTAACTAGGTTTAACCAGATCGTCTTTCAAATACATGTCTTTCCAAACACACAAATGTCCTCTGATAGACCTCCAAATAGACAATTCTTTTTATAAAGTAGGGCACAAAGTTACCTCAGTGTGGGTAACTGATGGAAAACAGTGTTCTCTCATTCCAAATCTAATATTCTCTCTGTGAAATATACCACTCTTTTGTACTCACGTACTTGTTTTCTTGTACAGCACACCTTAATACAAGAGAAAAGAAAAGGAAGAAATTCAAGTGTTTTTAATCAGATGCCTTTTTTTAGTAGGCGTAGTAAGTACACTTAATAAGTGTAGGACACTGTAAAACCATGTTTTTAAAAAGCATTATCCTTAATACATCTCCAACAAAATGCTGTTTTTGATAGTACACCCAGAGTGGAGTCCAGCAATCAGGCACTTGTAAGAAACATCACTAGTGTCAAACTGATGTCTTTCTTTGTCTTCATTTCCTTTCTTTTATCCACACAAAAGTTTTCCTTCAGGCATCTTTGGGAATATCTGCCATCAAAATAACATTGTAACCAAGCAATTATTGTGAGTGGCTTTCTTGCAAGAGCTACATTAATGTTCTGGAAGCCTCAAGGAACTTAATTCATTATTCAGAAGTTGAATAATAAGATCCCTTGGCAACTGTGATAATTTTATTCCCAAAGAGAACCCTAAATTCATTTCCCAAATAATCTTGTTTACCAACTGCTTATTAAGTTGGCAAGGGCAGGAATGTTTCTGATTATTTTATACTGTAAGACAATGATGTGAAATACAAACCTGGCCTTTAAAAAATATTTTCATGTGATTAGAAATTATAAATATATTAGCACCTACAAACAGCTGTTTGATCATTATATTAGATAACCGATGGGCTCTAGTCATAATTGTAGCAAAGCTGGCATACAGAAAAAAAATATGTCAATGTATAACTTAAAATAATAAATATAGTCTGCTCATTACCTTACTGGAAGGAAGGAAGGAAGGAAGGAAGGAAGAAAGGAAGGAAGGAAGGAAGGAAGGAAGGAAGGGAGGGAGGGAGGGAGGGAGGGAGGGAGGAAGGAAGGAAGGAAGGAAGGAAGGAAGGAAGGAAGGAAGGGCCTACATATATGCAGTAACTCTACATCTGCCAAAGAATGATAAGAAAAGATAATTGGGGTTAGATCTAGCCAAGGCTACAGCTGAAGTTTTTAGCTAATCAACTCCATTTCATTCATAATGAACACAATTTTAAGAAAGTGCTAGCTTTTACAACCTGTTCTCTAGTTTTGCTTAGCACTTGACAGATTATTTTTCACACATTTGTCTGTTAACAGATACACAGTTCTCTGAAAAGTAGATTGCAGGGAATTTTAGGAGTGCTGAAAATGGTGGCTGCTTCCAGGAGGTGAGGGGAATCGTCCTAAGTGTTGCAGGGGTCCATCTGCGCAGGATGACAGGAGAGAGAAGAGAGGCTAGGGGGGCATTGAAGCATCTGCTTTGTCTGTGATAAGCAGGAATGAGTGGGTGCGTTACTATATGTGTCGTAACTTTGAAACAGGGTTCTAATGTAAATTGGGGTATCAGTCGTAATTGTGAACTGTTGTTACATGGCCTGCCATTTCTCAAGGACCTGTATAAAGTTAAAGTGCAAAAATCTTGCCTGCATATATACATTTGTGTAGCACACATGTAGGTAGCCCTCATCCTACAATCACAATTGGAACCACCGTTTCCATTGCCAAGAAAGGCAGAAGTTAAGTGAGTCATGCCCAATTTTGTGATCTTTATTGCCACAAGTGTTAACTAAATCATCACAGTTGTTAAATAAATCATACTAATCAATCAATCAATCAATTAATCAAATAAATCATTAAGAGAATTGAACTTCCCCATTGACTTTGCTTGTTAGAAGCCAGCCAGGAAGAAGGTTTGAGGTTTGAGGTTTGTTTTTATTTATATGCTGCCCTATTCCGGGAGGGAATCAGGGCGGCGAAAAACTCAAGGGGGAAAGGGAACACAAAGTACAATACAAGTAATTAAAACAACCAAGAATCACACAGCCACACAAGTCGAGGGGGGAAGGGAACTCATCATCCCCAGGCCTGCTGGCACAGCCAGGTTTTGACGGCTTTTCGGAAGGCCTGGAGAGAGGTGAGGGTCCGAATCTCTGCGGGGAGTTCGTTCCAAAGGGCCGGAGCTGCCACAGAGAAGGCCCTCCCCCAGGTGATAGCCAGATGGCATTGGCTGGTAGACGGAACCCGGAGGAGGCCGACCCTGTGTGATCTAACGGGTCTATGGGAGGTAATAGGCAGCAGGCGGTCTCTCAAGTACCCAGGTCCAATACCAGAAATGACCCAGGTCCAATACCAAGAAATGACAATCACATGACCTTGGGATGCCGCAACCATCATAAATATATGCTGGTTGCTAACAGCCTAAATTCTGACCATGCGATATGGGAAGGCTGAGAGGGTTGTCATTATAAACCACTTTTTCAGTGCTGTAACTTTAAATAGTTGCAAAATGAATGTTTGTAAGTCAACTATCTGCGCATCTTACACCTCAAAGTCAAATCACAGTACTATAAGTCTTTCTAGTATGGGTTTTTTTTCTGCCTGAGAAGAACCGTCATACTATAAATCTTTAGTAATAAATTATAAATTAGTTATAAACCCTTAGTAAGACCACGCCTATCACCGCATTACAAAAAAAGATGTCAAGACTTTGGAAGAAGTGCAAAGAAGAGCAAGTAACATAATTAAAGGCCTAGACATAAAGGCATGAAGAATGGTTGCAGGAATTGGGTATGGCCAGTCTAGAGAAAAGAAGGAGTAGGGGTAACATGATAGCAGTATTTCATTGTTTGACGAGCTGCCACAAAGACAACTTACTTTCCAAAGCATCAGAGGGCAAGACAAGAAACAAATAGATGGAAGCCTATTAAGGAGAGAAGCAACCTGGAAATAAGAAGAAACTTTATAACAGTGCAGACAATTAACCGGTGGAACAGTTAATTGTGGGTGCTTTATCCCTGGAGGTTTTTAAGAAGTGACTGGGCAGCTACCTGTCTGAAATGGTATAGAGCAGGGGTCAGCAAACTGCAGCTCTGGAGCCGCATGTGGCTCTTTCCTCCCTCTGCTGCGGCTCCGGCACCAGTCGGCGCCACAATTTTGAGAGGAGCTTCTGGTGGTGGTGGAGGGGGGGGAGAGAAGCACAGTGTGCCAGGAGAAGACTCTATGGCAAGGGGAGGGTTTTTCCAGTTGTCTCCACAATTGATAGGGCTTTCGGTTATGACAGGTAGAGGAAAAAGTACGCCGCGCTAGGAGGAGACTCCATGGTGGGGGAACTGAACTTCCGATCAGCTCAGAATTGAAGTTCAGAATTGAACTTCTGGTTAGGACCTTTGTGGCTCCCGGTGTTTTCTTTTCTGTGGGAAACGGGTCCAAATGGCTCTTTGAGTGTTTAAGTTTGCCGACCCCTGGTATAGCGCAGTGATGGTGAACCTTTTCGACACTGAGTGCCGAAAAGGGAGCCTACACGTGCGCATGCTCGCTCATCAGGGATGCAATCCAGAAGAGAAGCAGCTCAGGGGGCATGCGTGTGGCAAAAAATGAACTTCTGGTTTCCAGCATGTGCATGCACACCGATCATCTAGTCTTTCAGTTACTGGTGCACACGCACATGCGATGATCAGCTGTGCATGCTCAAGCCAGAAAATGGAAGACTAGATCTTCCAGTTTCTTGTACTGCCACATGCACGAAGGGTAGCTGATCATTACATGGGCATGCACGCCAAAAATCTGGAAGAGGAATGGGCAATGCTGCGCATGCTAGGCAACATAGCTCCATGTGCCACTTTGAGCACACATGCCATAGCTTCGCCATCACTGGTATAGAGTCTCCTGCTTGAACAGGGGGTTGGTTTAAAAGACCTCCAAGGTCCCAACTGTATCCTGATTGATTGATTGACTTCAAAAATTGCACAGCACTATTATGCACCACAATTTTGCAATACACCAAAAAGACAGAAAGAAAGAAGTTGTGATTAATGGCATATGCTAAAGCTCTCTTACTTGCCAGTTCCATCATTCTAAGACAAAAGCCTTGTATTTCATAGTATTGACATCTGCAGGGTAAAATTATGACAGTTTTATCCATGTGTGATGCCACAGCAACCTAAGTGTGGATAATTGTACATAGTTTCTAGGTGGGCAGCTGTGACACAGGAAGCAACAAGGTGTTTGGATGGGTTAAGAAATAGATTCTCTTTAACCTTTTTGGAACTGTAATTCATTTTATCTCGTGCATGGACAATTATGCTGGCAAAGTGATGTTTTATACCCAGACCTAACACAAAGCTAAAATTTAAAGTCCTTTAAGAAAGTTAAGAATTTAACATATGGAGCTTAAGTTTATTTGATTAGAAGTCAATTGATTTGATTCTAATTTCACAGCATTGTGGCTTGCAATCATAGCCTGACATTGTGTGTAATTTTTCTTACACTTTCTTCATGAAGCTCCTTGCTCTAGAGAAGTCCTCTTGCAAAAATTGTTCTAATTAGACACTGTTGAGAAGGAACATTCATTCACACCCGCAAAAGCTTTAGTATTTGTGTAGAAAAATAGCTGTTATCAACAGTAAGCTCATAAATGTCAGTTGTAATTGTGTGCCTGACATGGGCCATTCTTTCTCTTACCTTTTCAAACCAGTAATTTATTGAGTTGAATGATAGAAAATGTATATAATTAGGGGAGAGAGTCTCTTTTCTTCCATATGCTTTTAGGTTTCTGTCAAATGATTTTTTTTTCTTCCCCTCACACCAACCCTCCTGTCCCAAATCTTTCTCTGGCCACCTTGGTATTTTTGGCTGGATAAATCATTGTCTACTATCTGTTTTCAAATAGACCCTGTCAGTTTCCCGTTGGCTAGCTATTTATCTATAATTAATATATAAACTAAATAGCACATCAGAAAATTTTAAAGTACTGCATGTTAGTCTTTGGGCTGTTGTTCTGCATTAGAATGCCTCATCTGTACATCCAGCTCTAAACAATTTAACAATTTACTAGCATTGTTATGTGTTGTGACTCAGCAGCAGTCTTCTGTGAGTCTTTTCGGGATGCAAGAATAATTATGCAGCTGGGGCTCGTTAGGGGCATATTCTGGGGATAAAAGGACGGATGGTGCCACGCCCTAGTTGCAGGAGTCAACGTTCCTTGGTTCATTCAACACTAATTGATCAGCAGTCGTGGTTTATGTAAGATACACTTGGAGAAGTGCTTTGTTTTTCTGTAACCCTGATTCGTAGAGACTTTGGAAGAAGTGCTTTGCTTTCGTTTTGTTCAACTTGTGTTGCCATAAGAAAGATTTGTTTTTCATTCCGTTATCTTCAGGCAGAGACTGTAATTAGGTTTATTATGAGCTCGTTGCCAGTCTGAGCCGAGAACTGATAAAGAGAGTTCCTTTTAAGTTGTTTGCCTGTCGTCTGTTTAACGAGCGGAGAAGGGGGGACAGAACAGATTGACTCCTGCCTGACAAGCCTTCATTTCTGTAATTATGGAGCAGTTGATGGCTGAAAATAGACAAATGGCACAACAAATAGCAATGTTGTTGGACCAAATTACGCAGTTGCAGAGAACTGTAAGACACCCCACCCCAGCCAAGGAGGAAGTGCCCAGTAGCCATGCCAGATACATATGATGGGAGTCTGGCCATGTTTGCCGCGTTTCTGGGACAATGCCAGCTGTTCCTGAGTTTGAGAGTGGAGGACTTTCCCACTGACTGGACGAAAGTGGGATTCATTATCAGTTTGCTACCCCCTTGTTAGTTCAGCAGAGCCCTTTGTTGGATGACTTCCAGGGCTTTTGCCAGTACTTCAAATGAATGTATGAAGATCCTATCAAGGGGGAAACATCTGCTAGAAGTCTGAAGTCACTGCAGCAGGGGAGTGGTTCATTGCAGGACTATGTGAATTCAGGCTGTGTAGCCAGGATTCCACGTGGAATGAACCAGCTATAATGGACACGTTCCAGGATGGATTGTCTGAGACCTTCCAGGATGAACTGGCGAGGGTGGACAGGCCACCAATGTTCGACGCGTTGGTCCACCTGTCCCTCCAGATAGATGCCCGGCTGCAGAGGTGAAGGCCTTGCCATGTATTCCAGGAGACCACCAGCATGCTGGTTCAGCAAGTGGACTGGGAGGATTGTGTGGTGGCTCGGCAGGAGTCGGTAGAGCTGCCGTCAACCTTCGACAGAAGGGGGGCTGGTGGGTCGGCCTTGCAGAGGGTGGAGGACCCTGGACAGGGTGTTAAGGCTTGGCCAAAGCTGGTAGAGATGCCATCAACCTCCGATGGTAGGGGGGCTGGTGAGTCGGCCTTGCAGAGGGTGGAGGACCCTGGACAGGGTGTTACAGCTTGGCCTAAGCTGGTAGAGGTGCCATAAACCTCTGACGGTAGGGGGGCTGGTGGGTCGGTCTTACAGAGGGTGGAGGACCCTGGACAGGGTGTTAAGGCTCAGGCGAAGCTGGTAGAGCTGCCATCAACCTCCGATGGTAGGGGGGCTGGTGGGTCGGCCTTGCGGAGGGTGGATGACCCTGGACGGGGTGTTGACGCCGTGAAGGGCGGAAGGAAACATGGTGGCCACCAGATACCTAAGGAGTTCTGATTCAAGTGGGCTATGCCTCCAGAGGTTTGGGATTCATGAAAAAGGCACCAAGGGAAATGGGTATGGGTCATCTTGTGGACACGTCATTCCAACCGCGTCCAGACCATCGGAACCTGGGGAGGGGTCCCTGCGGTGGGGGATAGTGTTGTGACTCAGCAGCAGTCTTCTGTGAGTCTTTTCGGGATTTGTTTTTCATTCCGTTATCTTCAGGCAGAGACTGTAATTAGGTTTATTTTGGGCTCGTTGCCAGTCTGAGCCGAGAACTGATAAAGAGAGTTCCTTTTAAGTTGTTTGTCTGTCGTCTGTTTAACGAGCGGAGAAGGGGGGACAGAACAGTTATGTATCAGTGGTGGCTTCCGGCCAGTACGCCCCAGTACAGGCGTACCGGTGGCAGCTGGGAGCAATGGCCACCATACCAGAATGGTATTTTGGAGGGCCCACCTGCCCGCCCATGTTCCTTATCTGTATTTAAGCCAACCGGGCCATTTGTATTTGTATTTGTATTTATTAGTTTTGTATGCTGCCCACTCTTGGAAGACTCTGGGCGGCTTACAATAAATAGCAGTAGACTTATATACCGCTTCATAGGCCTTTCAGGCCTCTCTAAGCGGTTTACAGAGAGTCAGCATATTGCCCCCAACAATCTGGGTCCTCATTTTACCCACCTCGGAAGGATGGAAGGCTGAGTCAACCCTGAGCCGGTGAGATTTGAACCGCTGACCTGCTGATCTAGCAGTAGCCTGCAGTGCTGCATTTAACCACTGCGCCACCTTGGCTCTTAATAAAAAAGGGAGGGGGAATATAAAAGACAATACAACAATTTAAAATTACAGCAACATTCATAACTTAAAGTGGGGCTGGATACTTCAACAGCCCCAGGCCTGCCGGAACAGCCAGGTCTTAATAGCTTTACGGAAGGCCGGAAGGGTAGTAAGGGTCCGGATCTCAACGGGGAGATCGTTCCAGAGGGCCGGGGCTGCAACAGAGAAGGCCCTCCCCCGGGGGGGTCGCCACCCAACATTGGCCGGCAGATGGAATCCGGAGAAGGCTTAGCCTGTGCGATCTAATCGGTCTTTGGGAGGTAATTGGCAGGAGGCAGTCTCTCAGGTAGCCAGGTCCGATGCCATGTAGGGCTTTAAAAGTAATGACTAGCACCTTGAAGCATGTCCGGAGACCAATGGGCAGCTAGTGCAGCTCGCGGAGGATAGGTGTAACATGGGTGTAACTAGGTACACCCACAATCGCTCGTGCGGCTGCGTTCTGGACTAACTGAAGTCTTTGAACACTCTTCAAGGGCAGCCCCATGTAGAGTGCATTACAGTTATCCAGTCTTGAGGTGACGAGGGCATGAGTGACTATCTGAAGGGCCTCCCGGTCCAGGTAGGGTCGCAATTGGTGCACCAGGCAAACCTGGGCAAAGGCCCCCTGGTCACAGCCGACAAGTGATGTTCTAATGTCAGCTGCAGATCCAGGAGGACTCCCAAATTGTGAACCCTCTCTGAGAGATGTATGATTTCACCCCCCAGGCTAAGGGATGGACCATCTATGGGAGGGAGCATCAATAGCCACTCGGTCTTGTCGGGATTGAGTGCAAGCTTGTTCATTCCCATCCAGACCCTAACAGCCTCCAGGCACTGGCACATCACTTCTACCGCTTCAGTGAGTTGGCACGGGGCGGACAGAAACAGTTGCGTGTTGTCCGCATATTGATGGTATTTAATCCCGTGCCGTCGAATGATCTCACCCAGGGGCTTCATGTAGATGTTAAATAGGAGGGGGGACAGGACTGAACCCTGCGGCACCCCATAATTGAGGGGCCTAGGGGTCGACCTCTGCCCTTCGACCAACACCGACTGCGACCTGTCCGAGAGGTAGGAGGAGAACCACCGAAGAACGGTGTCTCCCACTCCCACCTCCTGTAACCATCGCAGAAGGATACCATGGTCGATGGTATCGAAGGCCGCTGAGAGGTCAAGGAGCACTAGGATAGAGGAGTGACCCCTATCCCTGGCTTGCCAGAGATCATCGATCAGTGCGACCAAAGCAGTTTCCATGCTGTAACCAGGCCTGAAACCGGACTGAAAGGAATCCAGATAATCGGTTTCATCCAAGGACCACCGGAGTTGAAAGGCCACCACTTTCTCAACAACCTTCCCTACAAAGGGGAGGTTGGAGACTGGACAATAGTTACTTAAAATTTGCGCATGCATGTGCAGCATATGGTGCCTTCGTGATCTCCGCTGAGCAGCTGGAGCATCACAGGGTGGTGGGTGCACATGCGTGCGCAGCTACAGGCCCGAGTTGGACGCCCAGCCCTGTCGCAGTGTACTACTTGCAACGGGATCCGGAACCCACCACTGTTATGTATGACTTGCTTTTGCTACTGTCTTTAAAGATGTGCCTTAACAGAATGATGACGACATCTGAAACAGCATTTTATTTCACAACATTATTAACTAGTGACATTATTTACCTTCATATTTTTCTTTATAGGGTTGTGATGGTGGGGAAGCTACAATTAAAACATTCATTTGAAAATATCGGTGAATATTCATTCTTTTAATATTTAACATTTAATTTTAAGTCCCAACTCTTAAGGCAGGGGTGTTAAGCTCACATCATCATGGCATTGTCACGTGGCACATTGGGACGTCCCCCCTTTGCTAAAATAGGGGTGGGCGTGGCCAGCCTGTGACACATTTGGCAAGGGCCCAGAAGTTTGGCAGCTTTGCCCTAAGGAGAAACATCTGGTGGGACCCAGAAGAAGGGCCTTCTCTGTGATGGCTCCCTCTCTCTGGAACATCAGCCCCCTAGACTGGCCCCCACTCTAACACTCTTTTGAAAAACCCTGAAGATGTGGTTCTGCCGCCAGGCCTGCATAACCCAGAGCAGATGGAAGCCATTAAATGGCTAGTGAATGTGTGTTGTTGCCAGGGTGTTGGTGGAATTATTATTATTATTCTTTTTATTTCTTTATATGGTCTTCTTATATCCTTATAAGTAGGCAACAATATAAAATTT